>NC_068364.1:78169395-78479395 GCF_020536995.1 Dreissena polymorpha
CTACACGTGTTCTCATATGATAGGTTCACAGGTATTTTATGTTAACTGAAAAAAAATCAAATTGCCTCACAGAGCTTCGTTTGGACGGTTCTTGTCAACCGCTTACGATCTCCCCTCGCGTTCCATCCTGCAAAACCCTTCAGGTGTCACAATGCTAGCACATATGTTAAGATTCTAAACAGTAAAACTAAAAACTAAAAGACAACAATTGAATTGCATAATTTTCAGTTACATAATACATTGCCCGGAGAAATTTGAAAAACTTAAAATAGTATAACTAAATCAAATGAGAAATTAATCTTGCGGCGGCATTTGATTGCGAAAGTCTTGGTCGTACACGATTATATATCGCCCCCATTGCTGCAAAAAGATACCATTTAATTTCAAAGTCACATGGCACCTGTTTGCACCTAGGGGGCAATATGTTCTATTCGAAGGTTTTCATATACAAATTGAAACGCCTCTTGAATATTCATGCTCAATGGTTTACCACTACTTGCGTGACATTTCATTACAAAAATAGGACAGCAATACATTTTATGTTGTTGAATTCAGTGAAAACGTCTTTTGTTTGACGAATTCGTTTCGTATAATATTCGTGAACTGTGAACAATTAATTTGGGAAGACGCGTTATAGACGTCAATACTCTACTGGAAGTCACATAACCTACAGTTGATTACTCACCATGAAGAAAAAGGTGTTATCTTTTAAATAAATTAAATGCACGATCACAATGTAGAGAGTGAAATAAAAATGAGCGTAACACAAAAAGCAGCTATAAGGAAAATAATCATAAAGCGGGAAAGATGAAAATATCAACAGAACGTATAAACAAAGATTGCGTTTCACATCATATATCCCTTTTCTGCACTCCCATAACATAGCCTTGCTAGCAACAGGAGTGTATCATGAGTACTGGAGACTTGTCTAGAGTATACCAATATTTAATAAAAAAATATCCTTACGCAGAATCAAATTATCGAGGCATAAAATATAAAAAAATAGATCTAAAACGTATTCACTATTTCTCTTTCATTACAAAGTAAGACGGTTCTTAATATCAGTTTGATAAAATTATTGTTTTATTATAATGTAAAAATTGTGGAACCTTATGATTATCCTATGTCACGTCGCCAAAAATGATTATCTTATGTGGCACTTTGTGACTATATTGCGTCACGGCGCCTAAAATGATAATCTATTGTTTCCCAAAGTTCGTTTTAAGTCGCGTTGTGTAATTTTTTGATTTGACTTAAATGTCCCAGATTCGTAGATCATTCATCAGTTTGCATAAAAAGGCAACAAGTCTTTTTGTAGCATATAACAACTTTTATTCTTGATTAAATATTGTGTAATCCAATTAAAATCGCAATCTTATGAAATATTTGTAATATTTAAATTTTCACTTTAACTTATTTAATAATTTTAATTAATCATAATTAATAAAGTTTTAATTAATTTCAATTAACAAAATTTTAAAATAATTATTGCATATTGTTTAAAATAACTAATGCATATTGTTTAAAATAACTATTGCATATTGTTTAGAATAACTATTGTACATTGTTAGAAATACTTAAGGAATTGCGCAGTTCATAAGCCCAGTTTTCACAAAACCACACCGGAATACTTTTTGTGCCAGGTGAGCTACAAACTCTATCATATTGATGTACTATAAGAAAACAGCTTACTAAGCTAACAAAGAATAGCACATTCCAATCTAAATTGTTTACCAAATCAAGAACGCAAACGTAAGCAATAGAAACTTCTGGAAAGTTCCATGACCAAGGGTTAACAACTTTGACCCGAACAAATATAAAAAAGTAGGTGAATCAGCGTACCACGTGAGACCACATAGGATCACGTGAGAAACGTATTAGGAAAAGCCTGATCAGGTTTCAGAAAGTTGCATCTGGAAGAATATTTAAGAAAACACTGCGGGGGACTCACCACAGTGTTTTCTCGGATATTACAGGTGAGCTGTTGATACTTATTTATTTTCAAACCTAAATTATTGTTTGCTGCAAATAAATATATTCATACTTAAATTATTGTTTACTGCTTTAATTTGTTTCACCTACATTCAATGTAGAGTATTTAGGAAAGTTGATTGACTGCGCAATATCCAAATAAATATATATTGTGTATTAATGATAATTGCTATTTTATAAGTATCATATTAGTAAAACAAATAGTACTGTCTTCTCATAAATAAATAATTTCTTTATTTTATGATTTAACAAAATAATGTTAATGCCTGAAAACTGTTAGTGAAATTGAACAATATTCTGTGTGATTTATTAATATATATTAAGAATCAATATCGTTGCATATGTACGTATATATATATCATAAATGATATTTATGCATGCAAATGTTTATCTTGTTTAATAAATTAACACAGTGTTTTCTCGGATATTACAGAGAATAAAATGGGCTGTTTACACTGTCGACTTCTTTGATTATTTACATCTATTATGGATTATAAAATATTAGCGCTTAACGCTAATTTGCATAAAATGAAGAATGATAACATTTAATACTAACTGAAAATGAAACACTACAAATACAACATCCACTAAGACCGTAATGGACAGAATAATTAACTGTTAAGAACCAAATAATGTATCGTACGTAAATAAAGATCCCGTTACCGATTACACTAGATAGAAATAATGGAAACTTCAAGGATATTGAAATAGAAAGTAAAAGCACGTACGATATCTGGTGGAGAATAGGTTCTAAAGTTTAATTCCTTTACAATAACATTTTCCACAACAAAAATCGTCAGAAATGTTTCAAGATGTCTCACTACAATTTACGTTCTCGCCTATCAGCCACTCTACCGCCACAGTTGACGCCGCCAACATCCCCACCTGACGAGTCGACAGTTCCGGAGCAACCACTTCACCCATCAACTACCATATCAAAACAAGACACTCCAAAATCATCAAGTGAGTCAAAACCTTATTTACAAACTCCCGAAGATTTTGTTGCAAGTGAAAAACGTCGTAAAAAACAATTACGTTCAGATTTTCATAAACAATTAAATTCTATCAAAACAATCAGAAGAGTAACAATACATGACAGCCCATTTCAAAGTCACCCATTACAATCCGATGCATCAGACACCGAAGAAACCCAAGAAACAACACTCCAGCCATTAACGCAGGACCCACCGATGGAATCGCTGCTCGAGCCATTATCCAATTTCCGGTACGACCCAGTACCACCGCCATATGGTAATTTTCAGTGCCTTCCCGACGAACGACTACAGGATCCAATTTCCAGTGTTATTTCGCAGAGACCTAACTTTTTCTTAAATACCCCATCACCTAGTGTTAATAGTGCTAATTTTCCATCGCAAAGTGCTAATAGTGACAATATTAACTTACGTAGGCAGACGCCTTCCGCACCTGGCCACCCTCCAACAGACGGGGAACGACCGGCGAGAAACTCCCATACCGCACAGACTTCAGACCCAAGAGGTACAATGTTTAAGCCAAACATAATTAAGTTAGCATGCTTTACAGGCAGAGACTATGATAGTTTACCAGCGTTTCTGGCAAAATTTCAGAAATTTTGTAGCATGAATAACATTGATAGGGGTGAGTACGCTAATGTTCTTCCATTTTACCTGTCCGACAATGCAGAGAATTTTTACAATAATCTAACCGAAGATATTAAATCTAATTATCAAGAACTCACCAAAGCACTTGCTAAACGATTTCAGACTAAAGAATTAGATTATCATCTAATTGCTATTAAACAAAGAGAAAATGAATCATGTGATGATTATATCTCGAGAGCATTAAAAATTTCTACTGATGTACAAGGCTTAGAAGAAAAAGTTCTCGTAAGCTTGCTTGTCAATGGATTAAGAGACAGTATTAAGAAAGATGTTATTTTAAGACAGCCAGAATCTCTGTCAGAACTGGCCAAATACTGTAAACTCTGTGACATGACCACGTCATTTTCAGTCAATGCTATTGACACAAAATTTCAAACGTTATTGGAAGAGATTAAAACCTTAAAAGCGGACATCAAAATTAAGGAAATTAATGCTTTACAGTCAACCCCAATACCAAATATACCGGTAGAAAATTCTTACGCTCAACAACATATGTTTCCAAATCAAATGCCATCTGTTCCTTACAGCCGTTATCAACAATTTCAACCACGACAAAACCAAAATTATAGGATGTCAGTACCGTTAGACTATCAAAGACCGCGAATAGTCGATAGATCCGTATCTAACCCACGTTTACAAGTACACAGACAAAATGCACAAAACCAAATTTGCCCCAAATGCGGATACGATTCTTGTAGGGGGGGTAGAAAACTGTTTTGCATTCAATAAACGATGCAACAATTGCCAACAATTCAATCACTTCCAATCAATGTGTTTTCGAACTAAAAAATGATGGAAAAGACAGAGCAGTAGGTACCATTTTAACAACGCAAATTATTCAAAATTCCAAGTAAAACACGAGCAAATAAATAAAAAGGGTTTAATTAACAAAAGTACGCATACAACTCAAAATAAACAAAAACAAAGTATTAAATCTAAACGTAAAATATTAGCTTTAAAGGTAGTATCCACATTTTTTCATAATTCTTTACCAGGAACAATTGCAGATGTCCCAACAAACATTCTTTTGGATTCGGGCAGTAGTATGTCTGTAATCAGCAAATCATTCTTCGCCTCCACAAACATTTCGCGAAACGAATGCCTACCATCTAATCTCCATGTCAAGACCGCCATTTCTGATAATTCGTACAATGTAGAAGGGGTCATTAACCTCCCAATGCTAATTGGCAACACGCGCTTTGAGCACCCGTTTTACATAGTACAAGGCTTAACGAATAATGCAATACTAGGAGTAGACTTCTTTTCGCAATACGAGGCAAAATTAAATTTTGAGACTAATACTCTTGAAATAAATAAAGATAATATTACATGCAAAACCAATTTTATAACAAATGAAATTCACTGTATTCAAGCTAATAAAAAGATAAGACTTAAACCTCATTCATTTCAGAAAATACCTGTTCAATTAAAAGAATGTTTTTTGAATAAAGATTTACATATTATGGATGAAACAAATATCATGGAACTTGATTTATGTATTACAGACAACAAAAATAAAACTATACAATTTCCAATTTACAATAACTCGGATACAGAAAAAATGATAAATAAATATGATATTTTAGCTTCAATACATATTTTAAATGAAAACGAAATATATGACATTAATAATTTAGATAAATGTAACGAAAGTGGAAACGTTAAGACGACAACCGAAAAAGAACAAATATTACATAATAAAATAGGAAAAGAATTTGCGAATAATCAGCAACTGTTCGATCTCTTAAAGCAATATCAAGATATTTTTAGTGATTCAGAAACAGATGTCGGCGCTGTTAAAAATTTTGAATGTTCCATCGAATTGATACCGAATGCTATACCTATACGTTCAAGACCATATCCGGTAAACCCCAAAACGAGACAAATCATTGAAGATGAATTAGAGAAAATGCTAGATAAAAATATAATTTCACCATCAACTTCAATTTGGAGTAGCCCTATTGTATTAGTTAAAAAACATACACATTCAGATGATATTTCACCAGAAAACCAACAAGAAAATAAACAATTATATAGGTTATGCATTGATTACCGACTGTTAAATAAAATTTCGAAGAAAATGTATTATCAAATGCCTACAATTGTAGATGTTCAAAATATGATCGCAGAGAAAAAGCCAAGTATCTTTACTAAAATAGACATAAAACAAGCATTTCTTAATCTGCCCATGGCCGAAAATTCTAAAAAGTATACTGCATTTAATTCACCAACAGGACGATGTTTTCAATTTAACGTGCTTCCTTATGGGTTATGCAATTCTCCCTTTTATTGGTCATTGTATCTTTCAAAAATATTAGGAGAATTCAATTTCAAAAACCTTCTATTTTTTCTGGATGACTGTATACTTATGAGTGACAATATTGAAACCCACATCAAAGAACTTTCTCAATTTTTACATAAACTAAAAGAAGCTGGTTTAGTAATAAATCTTAAAAAGAGTCATTTCGCACAAAAACGAATAACATTTCTAGGCACAGTATTTGAAGGAAACACTATTCAAATGGACCCTGACAAATTGAAAATAATTAACGAATTCCAAATTCCTAATAATCAAAAAGGATTAAAGAGTTTTTTAGGCATGACAAATTTCTTAAAACGGTTTATAAAAGACTACTCACACATTGTCGCCCCGTTAAATAGATTACTTAAGAAAGATACCATATTCAAATGGACCGAGGAACATGACAAAAGTTTTAATTATTTAAAACGAGCATTAATGGCAAAACCAATTTTACGATTACCAGATTTTAATCAAGAATTCACTATTTATACAGATGCTAGTACCTCCGCAGTAGGATTCATTTTATGTCAGGAAGATTCTCCAAACCGTCATCATGTTATTTTATATGGGGGTCGTGCTTTAAAAGATAACGAAAAACGTTACAGTAGTTGTGAACTGGAATTATTAGCAATCATTTACGCTTTGAAAGAATGTAGAGTCTATATATCAAATATACATGTCAAAATTATAACAGACAATAAAGCTTTAACATTTTTGCATACAGCAAAACACTCAAATGACAGACTATATAGATGGGCTTTAGAACTAGAAAATTATGATCATGAAATCATTTATAAAACTGGCAAGACAAATCCGAGCGATTACCTTAGTAGAATTAACTATTCTAAATCAGACACCCACGTTAAATCCAAGGAAAACATACATACACTTTCCAACAATAACGCACCTTTAACACCTCCACAAACCTTGGCACCAATACAAGTAACGCAAAATAATCATTGCTCCCAGGTTAACATTCTCACAAGAAAAATGCGAAAACAAACAATCAACACAACACCCACCAATCATCAACCAATTATCTCTGCTGACAATCAACTTAGCACCATTCCACCTGACAACAGTGTTATCTCAGATAATGATCACATACCTGATTCACAACTCCAGACAGTCAATGACCGCAAACAACACGCGCACTTAACATCTAATCAACTAGACATTATAAACTTACAAGCTACATCAAAAGACTTCGGCGACATTTATGCATTTTTAAAGAACGGTCATTTACCTGATGATAAAGACTCAGCAAAACGAATTCCATATATAAGCACCCAATACGAAATAGTTGACAATGTTCTGTTTCATTTTTACGAACCAAGATCTAAGAAACATCAAACTGAAAAAACTTTAATTAAACAATTAGCTTTACCTGAGTCATTAAGAAGTGAAATACTTTACAGTTTTCATGATTTAAATGGTCACTGTGGTGTTGATAGAATGTTTGCAACCCTCAAAACTTTCTATTACTTTCCAAAAATGTATCAAGCAGTTAAAGATTATGTTCAATCTTGTAAAAACTGTCAAATATTTAAAAGAGATCACAATTATAAACCATATCCATTACAAGAACCTTTTATTGCAAGCGCACCATTTGACATGTTACACATCGACATTGTTACGGTAGCAAAACAGAGCAAAGAATATAAATATGTTTTAAGCGTTATATGCGCATTTTCAAAATTCGCACTATTTATACCATTAAAAACGCAAAACACTATTGAAATCGCAGAACAACTTTATCATAAAGTATTTGCAATATTTGGACCGCCCAAACGTATCACATCTGACCGAGGACAAAACTTCTTAAGTGGTATAATGGATGTTCTTTATAAATTCTTTCAAATAAAGAGGCATCGAACCTCATCTTATCACCCAATGAGTAACGGAATGGTAGAACGGGTACACTCTACATTACTCTCAATACTACGTACATCGTTAAAAGACGAAAGCGATTGGCCTGATAAGCTTTCCAGTGTCCAATTAGCCTATAATTCAACAGTATGTCCGAAAACGACACAATACTCTCCGTACTACATTCTTTTCGGCCGACATATGAATAAACCCATCACTTCCGAATTATTTCCACCAATTAATACCAACCCTTCAATAAACACTTATGTTGAGGAATTGAAACAAAGATTTAAACTTATATGGAATATCACACAAGAAAACATAAATAATTCTCGTGACGTTATGCGTAAGTTTTACAATCGCAAAACTGCAATACGTCCATTTAAATTAGGAGATCTTGTTTTTATTAAACAAGAAAAAGTACCTTTAAATAAATCCAGAAAATTGTTTCGAAAATTTTCAGAGCAACCCTATTACATAACCAAAATATTACAAAATGGCACATATATTTTGAGAGAACGATATTCAAACAAAGAATTAAAAGTTCCGGTTAATATCAACAGATTAAGAAGATACCATGATGAAAAGGATTTACGTGATTTATCTCAAACATTCAAATTCCATGAAAAAGAAACTAATGATAACACAGAAAATCAAAACAATCTGCAAACCGTTACCGACAATACACAGCCAAATATAACGGCAACTGACAAACAAAATACAATAAATCAAAATGATATTCCACCAAAAAATTCAAACAAGAAATGGTACAAAGCTGACAAAATTTTAAAAACCAGAATTAAAGATAATCAAAGACAATATTTGATAAAATGGACAAACAAAAAGTATAAGAACAGTTGGGCAAATGACGAAGACACATCAGAAGCACTTATTAAACAATTTTATATAAACAAATCTCTAAAGAAAAATCACAAAAGAAAACGGTAAAATGATAAACAAATTAACTGTTAATTTTTTCTTTTAGGCAAGATGTTGGTCACACGATTCATTATACTTTTCCTGTCACTTGTGGGAGCACACAGCGAACAATTGCTGATGAACCATGGCGTTAAGTTCTCAGATCCAAAAACAATAAACTTCGTGAATAATGAATGGACGCATACCTTTCGATTTGATATGCCGGACTATCAATTCAATAGTGACATCGGTAGAAATTATTCATTGTGTAGAGACACTTATTTCTACGAAAAAGGATGTACCATAAGCGTCGAATTCAACACTCTAAGGATTTTAATGGAACATGATATACAATCTTTGTTACACAAATTTCGTAGCATGATTCCTACAATCTCAGATAAACGGAAGACACATGAGTCACAACCCTTACTTCCCTTTATAGGACAATTAGGTTCAACTCTTTTTGGCATTGCAACAACGTCACAACTTAATCGATTACGCGATCATGCAAATAAATTGGCACAAAGAGTTAATCTCTTAACAAACACATTTACGCACGAATTCGGCGAAATGGCATCATTTGCAACTAATGTTCACGAGCATATGAAATTATTCGATGAATTCGTTGCGAATGCTTCAGCAGTCAGGCATAAAATTGTGGACGAAATGGAATCTATGTCAAATAAACATACAACTGCTGAAAAATTAATACTAGATGTAAATGATAAAATGATCAAAATAAGGTCACAGTTTGATAGGCTAGCCATAGGAATTGAATCACTGGGCAATCGTAAATTGTCGATTCATATAATAAACCCCGAACTAATGTCCCAAACGTTAACAGAAATAGCTTCGTCGTTAAAAATCAACTATCCGACTCATAAATTGGTCAGCACTGAATTGGCATTCTACTACAATCATGCTGAATTTATTTATGGACGCAACAATAACTCAATATACATAATGGTATTGTTTCCACTGACAAACAGTTTGGATAACGAAATTTATGAATTAAATTTCTTTCCAATTCCTCTTGACAATGATATAAAAAACAAAGATGCTAATGAATTCACATCAAAACCTAGGTATTTAATTTATAATGGGAAAAACCTATTATTCACTTTTCTTGATGAATCATTCTTGAGAGACTGTTTGACAGCAGGTTCAACAATTTTATGTAAACATAATGTTATATTTGAAATCGATTTCAATACGAATTGTTTCGTAGAACTCTTGAAACACGGGGACAATGCAAAAACGAAAGATATATGTGAATATAAGATAGTAAGAAACGTCTTGAAACCAGAGCTGAGAATTTTAAATAGTTCTAAGGTACTTGCATACATGCAATCAAATTTAAAATTGGAATGTGTAAATCGTTCTAAAACAATAGATGATTGTAAGTACTGCATTATCGATGTACCATGTGCATGTAAACTAGTCTCAAAAAGTCAACGTATTGATGAGCAATTCACAAAATGTTTGACAAACGATACTACTGTCGACCAAATATATCCAATTAACTTACCGTTACTCCAACAATTTTTTAATAATACGGTTTTGGATAAATTGATGAAAAACATTTCGTACAATGATCCAATAAATGTATTATTACCGGTATTTAAAACCTTCGATCAAAACACACAGGATATATTAACTCGGTCACACAAATTAGAAATTGACATGCAAACCTTTGTGAAAAGAGCAAAGAAAAACCAAATTGTGTACCATAGCCTAACAGAAGCAATGCTTAACGGTGAAATCTCAATTGAATCAGGTTTATCCACTTTTGATATAATTTCAATCATAGGTATATTACTCACAATCGGAAACACGCTCATATTGATATTTCTTTCACGAAAAATTCGCATTCTATTAACTGCAATTACACTAATAAAACCAACAGCGGCACAACATCTTAAATACGACAATCCCACCACGCTATCACCACTTCAGGAATTTACCAACAGTCTTAATGAGTCTCTGAAATATGAACATTTTCTTGTCTTTCTGGCCATGATTCACGTTCTCTTGCTAATAACAATCCTTCGCAAATTGCAAATATTCAAACGACAACGTGGCACTCTTTTGATTTTACATGTATCAAATGGTTTAAATTGTATTGATATCAACATCGTCAGTTCGGTTTCTTGTCGATCAGAATGGATCATTGACTTACCTGTCACCCTGAACATAAACAGCATACGCTTTGGATTGTTTCCAAAACTGCTCATTAACACTACGGAAATTTCGTTTCGGAACGCTACAGGGGATATAATAATGGAAATACCATCTGCTCTGTCAATTGGCATTTATCAGTACATCAAACTCCGACAAATGCTCAACACAAACTATCACACTGAACTATTCTTGGTCCATAACGGAATTAAGGAACGTACATAAACGAACTTCAACTGCAAAAAAAAAATAAAAAAAAAAAAAAAAATAAAAAAAAAAAAAATGGAAAAGCATTAGTGGAATAGCATTAGTTATCACTTTGTCATCATCATATTTGAATATGTTACAACTTTGATGTCAAATTTTGCATGGATTTCAACTCTGACGTCAATTATTCAATGTTATATTTCATTTTTTTTTCCATTTAACCATTATAAATACTTTGAAGATTATTGAAATGATTTAATTTAATCTTCATTATTAAATACTACATTTTACATGTTTTCTCATATTAGATGTCAATCGTTACATACTTTAATTTTATTCATTACATACATACTTCAAATTTTTTTTATACTTTCGCTGTTCTCATTTCAGGCGCACACGACAATACATCATTCATATAAATATAGTGTGTATTTCATAATTGTGTTCTTAAATTTGTATTTTCATTGATACTCTATTGTATATATAATATCATTTTATCGTTACATTTTTGGTTCCCTATTGTCAATTTTACATTTCATTAATTTCATAAAATGGATATTGTTATTAACATTTCATTTTTTATATTGTTCTCTAATTATTTCAAGTTATTATTTAAATACAATGGCAACTCTTCTAGTAATTTATACATTTCCCTCCCTTTAGATCACCATCAACTGCATCACATAAAATACTTTTTAAATACTTTTCCCAAATTAAGAAAAATCCATAGACGCACTAAAAAATTACTATTTACCCACATGTTAAATAATCCTAACATTTCATTTTCAAGCTTAATTTTTGCTATAGACTACTTCGACATAAATATACTCTATCTTCAAATGCTCGACCATCTACTTTATGAAATCCACCCCCTAAATTTTCAAATCTGCCAAACAATTATTTTAAGGTTCGGTTCAAAATCCCAAATATCCATAATAGCCCACAAAAGATTTCTTCAATCAAAATTTCTACCTCCCTCCTTATCCAATTTTTCCATTACAGACATCTTAAATGCAGATCTTAAACAAATCAATAACTTAATGACTCAACATTTTCGCCTTTACAAACAATCCCTTAAATGCCAATCGATCCCTATCGATTTTGACAACACATATTGTCGAGTTTGTCATGCTTCGCTGAAACATTGTCGTCCAAAATTCAAAAAACTTGATCCTCTTGTTCATTTATTCTTAAGTCGAACCCCTTGTTGCCATACACCCCATCATATCTTCTGCTCCTATGACACTATACAAAACGGATTCAAAATTTGTAAATTATGTCTTCATACTGTAAAATGTTTCAACTGGAAACTAATAAAACAGTATATGTTGGAACCCAAATGAACATACTAAACATAAAAATGTATAACTAAATGTGACTATTAAAGTCACCTATGCTAAACATTAACTTACAAACTTTTCAATTGTATAAATAATACTTGATAATTCTTTTGTTTTCCAACAAATACTAACATGTATATAGACTGCTTTGTCATTATTGTGCATTTCAATTACGTTGTACTTGATCTTTGTCTTATTGATGTTTCAAATAATGATCTAAGTATTAATTCTCTAATATAGTTTATTTGAAACCCTGTTTATATTTGTTGTTTTGTTATAGACACTTCAGGCGGAGTGTATATTTAAAGTTGTTGTATTTTCATTTACGATTAATGCCTAGTGTGTTTACGAATTCTTTTCCTATTATCTATATATTACATCTATTTCGATTGTTGTTAAATATGGTAAATTCATGTATGCATGCTTTAATATTTTACAGTTAAATGTTCTGGGATTGTTTAAACAGCAGTTAAATTTAAACAGCCCATATATTAGAATAGGAATTCTAATTAAAAAGAAGGAGGGGAAGATGTAATCCAATTAAAATCGCAATCTTATGAAATATTTGTAATATTTAAATTTTCACTTTAACTTATTTAATAATTTTAATTAATCATAATTAATAAAGTTTTAATTAATTTCAATTAACAAAATTTTAAAATAATTATTGCATATTGTTTAAAATAACTAATGCATATTGTTTAAAATAACTATTGCATATTGTTTAGAATAACTATTGTACATTGTTAGAAATACTTAAGGAATTGCGCAGTTCATAAGCCCAGTTTTCACAAAACCACACCGGAATACTTTTTGTGCCAGGTGAGCTACAAACTCTATCATATTGATGTACTATAAGAAAACAGCTTACTAAGCTAACAAAGAATAGCACATTCCAATCTAAATTGTTTACCAAATCAAGAACGCAAACGTAAGCAATAGAAACTTCTGGAAAGTTCCATGACCAAGGGTTAACAACTTTGACCCGAACAAATATAAAAAAGTAGGTGAATCAGCGTACCACGTGAGACCACATAGGATCACGTGAGAAACGTATTAGGAAAAGCCTGATCAGGTTTCAGAAAGTTGCATCTGGAAGAATATTTAAGAAAACACTGCGGGGGACTCACCACAGTGTTTTCTCGGATATTACAGGTGAGCTGTTGATACTTATTTATTTTCAAACCTAAATTATTGTTTGCTGCAAATAAATATATTCATACTTAAATTATTGTTTACTGCTTTAATTTGTTTCACCTACATTCAATGTAGAGTATTTAGGAAAGTTGATTGACTGCGCAATATCCAAATAAATATATATTGTGTATTAATGATAATTGCTATTTTATAAGTATCATATTAGTAAAACAAATAGTACTGTCTTCTCATAAATAAATAATTTCTTTATTTTATGATTTAACAAAATAATGTTAATGCCTGAAAACTGTTAGTGAAATTGAACAATATTCTGTGTGATTTATTAATATATATTAAGAATCAATATCGTTGCATATGTACGTATATATATATCATAAATGATATTTATGCATGCAAATGTTTATCTTGTTTAATAAATTAACACAGTGTTTTCTCGGATATTACAGAGAATAAAATGGGCTGTTTACACTGTCGACTTCTTTGATTATTTACATCTATTATGGATTATAAAATATTAGCGCTTAACGCTAATTTGCATAAAATGAAGAATGATAACATTTAATACTAACTGAAAATGAAACACTACAAATACAACATCCACTAAGACCGTAATGGACAGAATAATTAACTGTTAAGAACCAAATAATGTATCGTACGTAAATAAAGATCCCGTTACCGATTACACTAGATAGAAATAATGGAAACTTCAAGGATATTGAAATAGAAAGTAAAAGCACGTACGATAATTGTATTGTAAATGTATTTTATTCTTATTTGTATTGTAATTCTTCTTTAAAAAATTGAGACAGAAATAATCAGTTAAGAAATAAACAAGATACACCAACACAAAATATAATCCGTCCAGAAAAACAAATGTCCAAATGTCCGTTTCTCTTGTACTATCCCGTGAAGCCAGAAATTGGGATATTCACTTGTGCTTGTTCAAAACCGCTTGGCTTGAATGGCTCGAAAAGAGGTTTCAACACGGTCCGTTTTATACAAAAATGGTGACCTTGGTGCTGACCTACTTGTTTTAGGGAGTAAACAGCGTTATCCATCACTTTGACACAAACTCATAACCATAAAAAATATGTCCATCACTTTTTGGTCGTTAAATTATTTCTTACTATATAATCTTATTTAACCTGTTTATATAAGCTGTTTATATAAGCAGTTCGTGTATAATTAATATTTTATTGACCGCAAGATATGGTCGAATGTGCGTGATTTCTGTCTTAAATGTATTTCGCCCGTGACAATGCATCTCATGTTACTAAAATAGTGATGACTATACAGAAATAGTGTTACATACGCCCCTTTCTAAGAAAAATAATTAAGGGTTTAATTCTTTTTCCAAACCGTCCTAAAAGTCAATGTCAGGGAAGTCCTATGCTATAACGTCACAATGCATATCAAACAACAATACATCAATTTTCATCAACATGAAACACCATATCAATAATAATATAATTATATAAAGTGTAACTTTAAATAATAAGTCTTATACAAACAGACACAAAGTCATTCAATGTATAAGTATGTTATCAGGATATGATTAAGTATAAAGTACTACAATAAACACAAAGTCCTATAACAAGTCAAGTCCTACTATAAAACAAAGTCTGACTATGAATGTAAAGTCCTATCATAAATGGGAACACTTTTTTAAGTCACACAAGTTCACTATTAAGTCAAGAGTCTACACGTGCCACAAATGTCATTTGGTTCACTAATCGCCTTTGTTGCACAAGTCGCCCGGTCAAGAATGTCATAACACCTAGCGGCTTAGTGATGAACCATGGTCGCCCTGCACGTGTCTCCAGTGTTCCTCGGTTTATGCAAATATACAGACATACAATTAACATATCATAGTAAAACAAATCCTAAGTTTCGGTCTCCTGAGTTTTAGGATACAAAGCAATGTAATTGAGGTTTGTTTTATACTTTGATGGCATCAACCATATCGGTGAAGTTTTACCTTACCGGGGCTGAGGCATTCATGCTCGCCATCAAAACCTCGTCAGGACCCATCTCAGTCCTTGACCTTTTGCCAAAGTACCTAAATTTCTTAAAGAATTTCCTGTTACATCTATTTCTACATTTGACCTTAATGATATAGGCTAATACACCTATGATAATCAACGTAACTACACCCGTAGTAATGAATGAAAGCATGTTCAATTTATTTTTCGTGCTATATTGCCTAGCGGTTTCTATTTCATTTAACAATGAATCCATGGGAATAAAATCTATAGAAGGGAGTGTTTTGGGTATTTCAATCGTCCCATAATCAATCACTTTTTCATTGAACTCATTGAACTCTTTCCATATAGATAATGAAGATATATTAAGTGTTTTCTTCATGATTTGTACAAAATCATCAGTAATGGTAGCGGTAGACCGGTAATCAAATGTGGCTGAAAACGTAATTAGATCATTTATTGCCGTACAGCCTTGAGGAATAGTAATTATGTCAAACGGTGGGTTAATTGTTTTCACGTTTGTAAGTGATAGATAACCTCAGGGATTTTGGTGTCACCACAACCCAAACACCATTAGTAATATATTCGGCGTAAGGTAGCTGTACATTGGGTTTAACCAATTCCCTGCAATTTTCAGCTATTTAATCTTGTTTATTCATGAATATATGAATAATTAATGTGCTTGATAGTTCAATCGGATAAAGAGGTTTCATCAATTGGCAAAATGGTGCCCCAACACAATTATTTATCTCGCCTGACTCAAGTAATGCGTATCTCGTTTGCTTCGAGTTTATCGCTATACCGGCGTATGGAATGTCATACTTCGCTACGGCCATATTCGACGTTAATTGACCTTTTGTCGCATTTACCAATGTGAGCGGGATATTAATGATACTGTACATTTGATAGTATTCATACTGCTCATTTAATGGTATTTTTACTACCATGACCATTTTGTTATTTTTGATAACGCCCGATAATGGAAGATATTTATAGTACTCTAAAATTTCCTTCTCGATGTCAAACGGTAACGTATTCAACGGTTGTAATTCATTCTTGATTTCTAAAAGTAAATCCTTTAACTGATAAGGAGGAATTAAATTTGGTAACAAATGTCCTAAATTTAAGGCAGTGAGTGGATTATCTAAATGTTCAAACATAAGGGTTGCTCGTGACATTAAATCCCTTACTTCTTGAATAAGAAGATCCAAATAAAAATATGATACCATGAAATTATTAGTTTCAAGTAACCTGGCGTTAACCTCGTCAGTTACGTTACGTAATCTTACTTCAACTTTGCTAAGGGTGTTTATTACGTCATTTAACGAGTTGCGATTTTCTTTTACCGCGTTTTGTGTGAGATTCATCAGCGTTAAAGACTGTGAACTAACATGCATTAAACGTAATTGTCTCTGATGAAGAGTACTTAAAACAGAACGTATCTGCTTTATATCGCTATCTTTAGCAACACCAAAAACTGCTTTTAAAAATCCAATCCAACATCAAATAAAGCTCGCTTCTAACGTATAAACTTGTTTGAATTTACTTTAACATCTTTCTGATTAAATCAATTAAAACGTCATTTTTATCGGAGTAATGTTTCTTAATCGACCGCGGACTTGCGTATTCGACTACATTAACCCCCATATCGGAGTGATCATTTCTATCACCCGAATTTGACCTTTTCGTGTTCACGCATACGCTCTGACCTACGCTTGGTCAAAGGTATTTCATCTTTACTATCCGATGAATTACTGCGCTATAATCACGTCGCTTAATTAATTTGGCTAAGGGCGTCTCATCATTGTCCGACATACGACCCTCTCTTTTATCATCAATGTGAGAACTCATATAGCTATCACATCGCCTAATTAATTTCGCCTACCTCCGAGTCGTCTCCATAGCTCGGGGTTACGACCTGTATAGACCTACGCTTACCTCTACTTTCCTTGAGGCGTTCTTGCGGTACATTTCATGTATCTATGTCTACACATTTCAAATTTCTAGCGTGAACCGTTCATTCCGCTATTTTACTACGTTTACAACTCCTACACATTTTAAATTTCTAGCGCGAACCATTCATTCCGCTATTTTACTATTTGTATTATTATTTTATTTATTTATTTTACTATTTTTATCATTATTTTATTTATTATTTCTACAACTACTATTATGATTATTATTATATTTATGTTGTTTTTAAATGTTCGTAACTTACATCCCTATTAGTGGATAGATATCATTTGATCCATATCCCCCGTGACCTTTTCTCATGTTTACCCTCTTTAAGATATTCTGCTCCTTTAGAGCCCTATTGACACTTTCCGTTAAATTACCCGGATTACTCCTAATCAATTTATTTCTTAAAGATTGATCGATCAACCCATCAGTAAACTGGCCTACTAAAATTCGTTGCATGGGATCCCTCTCATCGAGTTCACCCTCACATGCATCCCTAGCTAACATCAACAGGCGTTCCCCATAATTTGCAACATTTTCCCCTGCGATTGCTTAACGTTCCTTAATAGCTTTAAGGCGTATTGTGGGTCAGTTATATCCCCGTATCGCATTTTCAATTCAGCTTTTAAGTCAATGTACCTAACTTCAGGGTTTGTGGTTAAAAATCGCTTTAAAAATTCACAGACTGGGCCTGAATCCGTCTGAAAAACTATTTTAATTTTCCTGGCCTCATCGCAATTATGAATCATAAAGAAATCTCTCTAGTTCTAATGTCCAATCATGGAATTCCGACGATTTTCCCGAAAATCGTGATAACTGTGTTAAAGCTGTGTTTGCATATAAAGTGTCCGGTAAGTTAATTAAACTTTCAGCCAGTACTTGAAATGGTGTTTGTTGCGATCCAGTGGCCATCTTTATATTATTTTCTTAAAAACCGTAACCTTATTTCTTAATCCTAAAATGTAAAGACTGAACAGCGTAACCTAAGAATGTGGGTATTAACCAGCTCAACCTTAAATATGAGTGTTTAACAAGTTGGCAAGAAGGTCAAAAGAACTGAGACAGAAAAAAGTTCTGACCTGACTCCGGTTCACGTGACAAAATGCCCTTCTCAGCTTCCGGCAAACGTTTCTCAGGAAAACTCTACCGATATATGCGTGACCTGTAATGATTAAAACAATATTTAGATAATAAGAATTATTTGCTTAACAATAATTAAATCTATATAATAAATATAAATCAATTTGTTCGTCGCTGTTTCCGGTCGTTGTTGTGTAGGTTGTCCGCTGCTCCCGTCGCCAAAGTCGTTGTTGTTGTTATTGTAGTTACCGCTGAAAGAAAATGTGTTAATGTCGCCTGCTTTCCTAGCGTGTCGATAAATGGTTATTGCTGTCTATCGTGGCGTCCCACTGTAAAACGAAATGTTACACTGCTTCTGGTCGTATCGTCCCACTGTAAAACGAAAATGTTACTGCTTCTTGTCGTCTGCTGCTGTCCCACGGCTCCAAAAATAGATATGCTATTGCCTGCAAACTTTTAAATATCCTGGCACGTCGCACCAAAAATGATTATGTGGCACCTTATGATTATCCTATGTCACGGCGCCAAAAATGATTATCTTATGTGGCACTTTGTGACTATATTGCGTCACGGCGCCTAAAATGATAATCTATTGTTTCCCAAAGTTCGTTTTAAGTCGCGTTGTGTAATTTTTTTATTTGACTTAAATGTCCCAGATTCGTAGATTATTCATCAGTTTGCATAATAAGGCAACACGTCTTTTTGTAGCATATAACAACTTTTATTCTTGATTAAATATTGTATTGTAAATGTATTTTATTCTTATTTGTATTATAATTCTTCTTTAAGAAATTGAGACAAGAAATAATCAGTAAAGAAATAAACAAGATACTCATTACAAAATATAATCCGTCCAGAAAAACAAATGTCCAAATGTCCGTCTCTATAGCACTATCCCGTGAAGCCAGAAATTGGGATATTCACTTGTGCTTGTTCAAAACCGCTTGGCTTGAATGGCTCGAAAAGAGGTTTCAACACGGTCCGTTTTATACAAAAATGGTGACCTTGGTGCTGACCTACTTGTTTTAGGGAGTAAACAGCGTTATCCATCACTTTGACACAAACTCATAACCATAAAAAATATGTCCATCACTTTTTGGTCGTTAAATTATTTCTTACTATATAGGCTTATTTAACCTGTTTATATAAGCTGTTTATATAAGCAGTTCGTGTATAATTAATATTTTATTGACCGCAAGATATGGTCGAATGTGCGTCATTTCTGTCTTAAATGTATTTCGCCCGTGACAATATATCTCATGTTACTAAAATAGTGATCACTATACAGAAATAGTGTTACAAAATTTTGCGCCACATAAAAGTCTAAAATCTCCACGCTGAGTTGTCGTTCCTTGCTCTCACATAAATCTCTGCAATCACAAAATATCCTACCAGATTTAGAAGGATTTTTATTAGTTTTGTTTAAATATTATATAATAAAAAAGTAATTTTCTTTTATATGTTAAATATAGTGTATACGTCAAGGTTTATTATACACAAATCAATTACGTATATTAAAAAAGCCAAATAATAACAACGGGAAAATTATTGTACCAAGTGGCTAGGCCATCATCACGAGGTTGGTAATAAAGGCAGGGATTTGATCCAGCCATGCTGGTTTCAGTCAAATCTCTGCACTATTCAAAATCCTATAGGGTCGTATAACTATCTGACCAGTAGTAAAACAACAAAAACAACAATTATCAAATACTCACAAGGAGGCGGCTACGGACTATCTCATACTAGAAATAATAATCATGAATTATTATTTTTCTTAAACTTTCAGATGGTACAATTTATAAAATGATTAACATAAGGTTATATAGGAAATCTAAAATCATACCCAACTCAAAAGTTAACTAACCCAGAGTATCCGAAAGATTGCTAGGAATTAATTACTCTCATACTATCGGCCCTCCTCATTCTTTCATGACTTTAGCATTGCCACTTGAAAGCAAAACTCAAAAAGCGCAGGACAGTTTTTCAATTTTTAAAATTGTAATTTATTTACTGTTTGTTTATGACAATTACGACCATATTTTTTAGGATTTCCGGTTTTCATGTTTCCCCCAGGGGGAGCTATATTTTTTTACTTACGTAACAAAACAGTGTGCTAGTTCGTTTATGGTTAATAAGTTGGTTTAACACATGTTTAAAAAGCCGCGTATTTGTGTTAAAGATGTAAACATATTATATAAACAACATCAGCAAGAGATTGCTTTTTTCATTAAGATTTTTTTTTTGAAAACACGCACATGTTCATAGTTACAAACCTTAGCAACCAATCAGAAGGGTCGATATTAGGAGAAACTTGGTACATGATACAGATTACTATGTCACGTAATCGGATGTACTTTAGTGAAGATAAAACAAGTCTCTGATGTCTAAAATATTTCTTTTATTTTACTCTATTCCCTAACACCAAAATTGTACTATAATAATTTCAAAGTCAAAGTAAATAACATAACGTGAATAATTCCTAAGAGAAAGCGAGGTCCCGTCTGCCTATTTTGAGGGTTATTTATACTGATCCCCTTGTGTATTCGCTTAATTCGTGACCCACGCCTGTCAACAAGTAATGGACGTCAACGTGTGTATCTTGACGTATATAGACAGATGATGTATGATCCCTACAGATTTTACACCGCCTGTAATCGCGGGCCCCTATGTAATTTGACAAGCCAATTTGTGTTCACAGGTGTATTCACACCTGGAACACGTATCGGAATGTCAGTCCTCCCCGCTTAATGTATTTACTAATTATTTATATGTATTTTACGAGTCACGAATCTTATGTTTTCTGGTCCTCCCCGCTTAATGTATTTACTAATTGCTTATATGCATTTTGCGAGTCACGATTCTTATTTTTTCTGTTAGTTACATCTCGCTGAAATATTTCTATTGACTTTTCATAAAGTAATATATTCATTATAACCCATTACATTACACATCTACATAATCAATTTTCAAATTTCATTACACCCTACCCGAAGGTTCTATTTCCTAAATTAGTTTGTTTATACAACAATAACACGACAATAACAACACAATAATGTACCATGAGATAAATTCTATTATTATATATATTATATGTATACCCTACTCGAAAGTTCTATGACGTTACACAACTCACTCTTTCAAATGAATTTTTTCTATTATTATATATATTATATGTATACCCTACCCGAAGGTTCTATGAGATCAAGTCTATTATTATATATATTATATGTACATTACGTTACACAACTCACTCTTTCAAATGAATTTTTTCTTATTTCATGATATGAAAAAATTACGATGATGTCAACAATTTAATCATGAGATCTGTACGAAGATAAAATATTGTATAACTCTGAACCAACGAGATTCTAAAAATATTTCCTGTTATGAAATAATGATTTTTTTTGTTTTTTTGTTTACCAAACTTGGTGTCTATTAATGTCTATTACTAAGTTTACGTCGTTTGCGTTCTAGTAGTATTTGTTTGTATCTCTGTATGTGTGGTAACTGATGTGATGCATGAATGAGGGCTATATCTGGTAATGTCAACTGTGTGAAACAAAATGTACATACACGTGTGTTGTTGAAAGTTCTGTATGGTGTGCCACATGTTGGATGATATTTAAGTTTACAGCAAGGTGTTTGTACTGCTGCTATACTATGTTTTGAACAGAACTTACATAAAAGTTTTGATAAAAATTGATAACGTCTTTGACGTTGGTGGCCTTGAGTGAAATATTGTTGGATGCGGTTATGCAATTGAGTGTTATCTGTTTGAGCGAATGTGGTGATTGACATGTTGCGTATTTTGTTTGGGATGGATGTTGAATATTTTAATCGACGGAATGTTTGTAGTGATTCTAAAGAGTCAATGCCGTAGTACGTGAATATTGCTTTGCAAATTTGATAATTGAGAATGTGTTGTTCATTTGTTAAATGATTGAGCATCTGTTGATGAAGAAGAGGTATGTTGAAATACGTAATCAAGAAAATCAATGTATCCACTTGAATTTCGCCAGATCTCATCATATAAGTAAAAATTGAAACATTATGTTCTTGTTCAAGGGTGAACATTTTTTCAAACGTAGTTATAAAATAATGTATTTCTTCTAATTGAGTTTCGTCAATGGGTAAAGTAATGGAAACTGGCAATTGAAAATTAAATTCTTTGTAGAATCTAAAAAATGATTGAAAGAAAATCGAATTAGTGATCCAAAAAGTAATGTGTACAAAGAGGTCAACGAGGTACATGGTTAATAAATGAAATATATAGTTATAAAAATAAGGAAATGTTTATATCCGTTTCGTCAGTGGACAGCACAGTTCTTGTATGTTGTTTTAGTGGACAATAAAGTTAGTGTAGCTGGGCGTCAGCGAACAATGTTGTTCTTGTAGAGTTGGCGTCAGCGGTTGATGTAGGTCTTGTAGACTGGGTGATATTGGACGATGGAGCTCCTGCAGACTGGGTGTCGGTGGACGATAAAGTTTGTGAAGTTTGGTGTCAGTGAACGATGTTGGTCTTGTAGAGTTGGCGCCCGCGGATGATGGGTTTCTGGTAGATTGGGCGGCAGCGTCCGGTAGAGTTCTTGTAGTTGTTGGTTTGACTCTGCGGTAGAATAACTCGTGGAATCAAAATCATCGTTAGATACAGTTCATGGTGTTGACATTAGTCGTGGTAAATTATATACAATGTGGTAATAACACATATTTCAAACGTTCGTTGCAGATTATACGAGTGTTCAACGCATCTTGGTTAACTATAGACAACATCTTAATAATACATATTCCAAACGTTCTTTGAAGATTATACGAGTGTTCAACACATATATACAGTCACAATAGACGAATACGGGTGATATATCGATCGATGTAGTTGTGCACTAAACAATTGGTCGTAGATTTTAGTTTTCAAGTATATTGTTCTGTTCATTATTGACGATAGTAGGTAATATCCAGTAAACAGCCCATGGTGCTGTTTATGGTTCACAACTTGGTTGTTGACAAGTTGTTATCGTCAAGGATCATCCTGATGTCGTCGTCTGGAAGGGTTTGTTACCCTCGTAGAGACGGGTATAGGGATGACAGTGTTCTCGGTCGTTGCGGGGGTGCTGAGGGCTTTTTGACCTCAGACACGAGAGGTTCGTGCGCCACATCACAGGAAGCCACGCCCACATAACCCGGGGGACTGATTTCTCCCAGGTGCATATCATCGTTGGCAGATCGGAATTGGGTAATTATGGGACGATTAGATCGGGTCATACGTTTACATTTACAGTAAATAAGGAGTGCTGCACCAGAACTCAGAGCGGTCGCTACACCTATGATAATGTAACCCCATAATGGGAAGTCACCTGATGTCGTGTCAATGTCATTTAATTGTCTGATACTCTGCAGTTTTGTTATTAAAGCTTCCATAGGTATTTCTTTGATGTTTGATAGTTCATGAGGCATTTCGGTTTTAGTGAAATTAACGAGAGAGGTATGGAATGGTTTCCAAATAGAAGAACCCTTAAAGGTAGGTACGTCGAGTTTATCGGTCTGAAGCCGGGTTTGACTGGAGTTAATGTACCAGGCATTTAATGTAAAGTATTCATTGTATGCGCGACAGTTCATGGGTACATTAACAATGTCTATGGGAGCGATAGCGCGAGCGGATATTTTATTTTAGGAATGATCTTGACATATCGTCACGAGGCGTAGGTCTTGTCTAGAGACTATCGCCCAGTTACCAGATCCTAAATATTTGGCATCAGGTAAGACGGTGTTAGGGTGTATGAAGGTTCTATTTCCTAAATTAGTTTGTTTATACAACAATAACACGACAATAACAACACAATAATGTACCATGAGATAAATTCTATTATTATATATATTATATGTATACCCTACTCGAAAGTTCTATGACGTTACACAACTCACTCTTTCAAATGAATTTTTTCTATTATTATATATATTATATGTATACCCTACCCGAAGGTTCTATGAGATAAATTCTATTATTATATATATTATATGTACATTACGTTACAACTACAAATAGCTAAGTCTAGCCAGTATTTTGTCAAAAGATTGTCGATTTAAATGCAGTGTTTGTTGTTATTTCCAATAATACACATTTAACTATAGATTGACAAATAAAACATGTATTTTTTTTAAATCTTTTCACTTAAAATATTAAGATGTATTCATTTAGATGACCAGTACTACTAACACACATGTATTATAAGTAATGGAATTCACTAAGTCCAAAAACTTTAACAATGATTTGAACATTATTTAAAAACTATTTTTTAGATACCAAATTATTTTGTAATATGTAGTGCTTTCTTTACAGATTACACTTTTTAAAGAGACCTTTTTCACAGATTTTGGCATGTATTGAAGTTTTTCAATAAAAGCAAGTAATAATTGGATTTTAAAAGTACCATCAAAAACAAGAATAAAATTTAAAACACAACAACAACGTAACCTACAACTGGACTGAAACATCTGACCCTTTGGGTAAAAGTCTAACGCTTAGACCACGCGGCCATCCGTGCTCATACAATGGGTTGTGTATTTTATACTTTATATCAGCAATCCTCGTAGTTACACAAAATAAAACGACTACAAAAGAACTCTCCAAATTATAAAATCGTTTCTTGTTGCAACACTTTTTAATTTTCAAGTTGTTAAATCGTCAAAAGATGCATATAATGGATATTTTAAAGCATGGTAAATGTTCAGTATTACTGTTTCCTTACATATATCGCGTATACAGAAAAACTTTGCGATTCTGACACATTTCGTTTAATTTGTCAATTTACCAAAAAACGTGAAAGGTCCCTTTAACAACATTTTAGGAACACCGATTAAGGCTCAGACACCATTAAAGGTTTAACCCGTTTATTTACATTTGTACTCTTCAAGCATACACATCAGACTTTCGGTGTACATGCTAGCCTCTAGAGGAATTCATTCCGAGGCGTGTGCTGCAAGTATGCTTGGTCAGTGCAAGCGTCATCATATCAAATTAATTCTAACACGCGATATTGTATTTTTTTTGTAGAATAAGACAAAAACCTGTCATTGTCAAATCACACAATAATCAACATTAAAAGTCCTGATCCTGCTTTCAGCTTAATTTGTGTCATTGTACGAGCAAAATCATGTACAATACCAGGATGGAATCAACGTTTTCACATTATCGTTCATTATCGGCAAATAAAAAATTCTGACGTTCTGCCACCTGTCTATAAATTATTACGTGAGAGTATTGTTTGTTCGCCGGTATATCAGGACAAATAGAACAGCATTTAGTAAACAATCCGATCTTAAAATAATCACACTTAACTATCGTTAACAAAAAACAAACAAAGACATTGGTGTATTAAATACCATACTCGTGTTTTAATCATTGTTGATTGTCAGCCTGAGTGTTTTAAAAGTCACTCATAAGAACGACAGTTCTTTCATTGACCCAGTAAAAGAATAATGTGAAAGATATTTCGACTCTTGAATACAGTAATGTTTAAATAATTCATGCAATTAAAATGCGAACTATCTGTGTAGTGGTTCTTAACGTCTTTTTGCATTTTTTATCCGTAGTTTTGCACTGCTTTTTGTTTTTTATGAAGATCAGCGAGTTGTGTTTTTTTTTAATGTCAACGCAGTTACCACGGTGGTAATAGTAATGCTACTGCGGTTACCATGCGGTCTAAAGCAGGTGTTTACCTGCATGGGCACTGACGAATCAAGTATCATGTTGGGCGCTTTTCCACGAAGTACTGGTGATACCGCTTCTGTTGTTTTGTCTCGACTGTTGCATCGTACATGACTGAAAGTGAAGTCGCGCAGGACAATCATCTACACATAGTATACACCTGTACGTGCACTCTTTACACATAAAAAAGGATATAACTATATTTGTCAAAATCAATAAAGCCCATACACTTAAAGATAAATACATAATTAATCATTGTCATCGACATTTACACTTTCTCTCTTCATATTTCTCACTTTGTAATATAGAATTCCTTTGAGAACAAAAATGTTAGCACTATATACTTTCACTTGTTAAGTGATTAAATCACACACACGTACATAAATGGGTATCAAAAGTGCATTTAATTAAACATAGCTCTATTGGATCTGTATTTTTAATGCGTTTAATGTACATTAAATACCTATATAATACACTTGAAAATACATAAAAAAAGTGTGTTTTTTATTACTTTTATCCGCGTAAATACATTTAAGGTAGTACAACTGTAATGGGCAATATTCCAAAACCCATTAAAAGTATTATTTTCATAAACTTCATACCATATGTTAGTCTTATTACAAATTATTAGGGTGGCTATCCAGGCAAAAAAATCGTGATTTTTTCTGTATGATGAACCATAATTTGAATTTTCTTCTAAATTAAATTACCCCTGGGGATATATAAATTCAATAAACTCATATTTTTTTAGCATTGTTTGTTAAAAATGTTTTTATATTTAGTACATGATATGATTGTAGATGATAAAATAATATAATACAAGACAATTGAGTGATAACAATAATGAAAAAAATCTGATTCATTATGTAAGGTCCTTCAAAACTACAAGTTCGACCCGTGTATGCAAAATCACCTTTACAAAATGTTCTCTTTTTTAATAAGTTGTGTGTTATTTCTTTGGAATTTGAGTATTTATATTTTATCAGAGACATGTGATCAGCTTAAATCAAAGTAAAAAAAGCAAGTTGCCCGTTTATATTTTGAACAATTCACTAAAACCTAATAGGACTCTTAGATGTGTTGTTCAAGAAATTCAAAACCACATAATGGTAAATGGTCAAAATATGCAAAATAAACAGAGTCATTTACCGATTCAGTTAACACCTTCAATGTTCTTACTCTCTTTATACATATATTTAATACATTATGCGGTTATGCTAAATCTGCTAATGTAGGGATGGCTTTGACGAGGTGGGGGTGGGGATGGGGGTGGAGGCATGAGTAGGTCTGAAAAGGGAAAAAAACACAAAGTTTTATACTAAAGATTTTTCTCTGTTAACCAAGATCTATAACATTGTTAGATTTAAATTCTAATGACCACCTTCCTAACAAGCTTGTATTTATTTAAAAACAATGTAGAAACAAATATATAAATGCAAAATTTCATAACGAAACTAAATAAGCGTATACTTATAAGTTCCTTTGACATCGACAGGGCTTTCTACACTATATCCTGCAGATAGTTACACATACTCAAGCAAATTTGGTGAAACTTGGCATCATGCATATAAAAGGCAATATAGGGATTAAGTAAAAACCTTCATTTTTCACCTTATGTGATTGATCAGGTCACTGTTACTAAAAATATAACCAACAAAACACACAAAATTAATCATAGGATAACTCAAAAAGTACTAAGGGTGCTTTAATGATAATTTAGGAACTTATAAAAGGGCATTATAGAAATTCTGGGCTGTAACATTGTTGAACGCAATTTTTTTTACACAACAATTGGGGAAAAGCTGTTGATCATTAGATTTTTTGGAAGACAAATTAACAAATTGGAGCAACTTTCTAAGTGCTGCCACATCTGCCATAGCATCGTGTGCATTGTATGTTTCACCAAGCAATTATAAAACTTAATCAACTTGCTTCAATGACTGTTTTGGATATTATTTTCTGAATATTGATAGAGAATTGATAAAAGCACAGTCATACAAAATATCAATTGCACAACATTTACCAAGATAGACACAAAAATTGTTAAATCAAATTGACGACCATTATGAACAACTAAGCACACATTTTGAAACTTTTCAAGCCAATGTATAATTCTTTCGACAGTCACTCATATTGACACTGGCTGCACAACTTCTCCAATAAATGTCATAGTCCCATCAGTCATTGAAATGCCTGTAACTCGTAAAGCCTCTTGACTTATTGGAACAGTTTGCGTGACGTATGTTGCGAACTGACTACCAGACTGGACTTCCACCGATGCAATTGAGTAACCTGCAGGAGTTCCCTTCCTTCAACTGGAAACATCGTTGACATTGCAATCTAGTAAAATATTGATATGCAATACCATACTGAGAATGCAACTAAACATAATATATTGGAATTTTATTAGGTTAATAATCATACTGCTGATCTTCCAGCCATAAAATGTGTGAACTGCTATCAGCCCAGCCATGAAATTTGTTTATAGAAGAACAAAATCATGATAAATTATAACATGGGTGCCAAACTGTCACAAGATACGCCCGTTTTAAGGCTTTGGACAACTTGATAACTTTACCATGACCCATATTTAAACTTGACCTACATATCATCTAGACACAACTTCCGACCAAAGTTGGTGAATATCTGATGAAAACTACTTCAATTAGAGAGCGGACACCATTATAAATGCTTGAAATGCACTAAGTGACCTCGTGACCTAGTTTTTAACCTGGCATGACCCATATTTGAACTTGACCTACATGTAGATATTGAATAGGCACAACTTCTGGCCAAAATTGGTGAAGATCGGATGAAAACTACTTCAATTAGAGAGCGGACACCATGCTAAATGCTTGAAATGGTTTAAGTGACACTGTGACGTAGTTTTTTACCCGGTATGACCCATATTCGAACTTGACCTAAATATTTTCTAGACACAACTTCTGACCAAGTTTGGTGACGATCGGATGAAAACTACTTCAATTAGAGAGCGGACACCATGCTAAATGCTTGAAATGCACTAAGTGACCATGTGACCTAGTTTTTGACCCGGCATGACCCATATTCAAACTTGACCTAGATATTGTTTAGATACAACTTCTGACCAAGTTAAGTGAAGATCGGATAAAAACTATTTGAATTAGAGAGCGGAAACTGCTGTGGACGCCTCCCGACCGCCCACCCGCCCGCCAGCCCGCCGCCAAGGTGAAACTATAATACGTCCCGTTTTTTTAAACGGACGTATAAAAAGATTAGTGTTATTTTGGACATATTATTGCGGCTTTTATTCTTGGATTAGGAAAATATTCAGCTAATTGGGCGAAAATACTTGTATTTTGAATAGGGAATGTGTAAGACATTCTGACCCGCAGGATTTGTATAAAAAAGCCTGCCAAACGTTGCCTTACTTTCACTTGTGAGATTGGCGGTCAACATAGATAATTGGTTTTACAACTATTTTATATAGTTTGATGTTTTCCATGTTATAATGTAAAAATGTATTGTTAACGCTGATAATCCAAATAATAGATTCTTACGTCATTTCATTTAAGATAGCATCGCTAGCTGCAACCCTAGCTGATTCAGTCGCAACCGCTCTATCCCCTCACCAGCTGGCTGTTCCATTATTTTTAAGTAGGTGTCCGATATTGTTTTTAGATGTAATGTGGACAGCATATTGTGTACACGGGGTGGTCCACCCAGGCTGTCCACCATTGCTAAATGAAGAAACAAATATGTTTTCAAGACATTTGATAATTGATTGCAAAGTCTTTGTATTACATGTTTTGTAATCGTTTTAAGCCAGTATACAAAGTCAATGCAACTCATTAAGTGGCCGAATTGCACGGCCGATCTCAAAGATATTTGTTTCCGAGATTATTTATAAATGCATCTCCAAACAGTGGTGGAGCCCGTGATTAACGGCCGTGAAGTATTAAACAAGACGTTAAACGCATCGACTCAAGATAAATGCGAACGAACCATGGTAAATACGAAGGTAACTCATAACTGCAGTTCTACATATATGCATATAATGCCATAAGTTCATAGCTATACTAATAATTCAATAATGTAGAGAATCGTTGCTTTTATTATCTTTTATTGTAATCTGACAGTAATCACGACTATGATGTCGCTTGATTTTATTCCACTGCGCACGCGAAGTCCTCTTCGTTTACCGGTTAATCTGAAGTTTTTCACGGTGTTACAGAATTCACGTTACACGTCGATGCAGACATACATTAGCAATTTAGAACATATGTGGGATTCGATGCGTATGTCTAATGCATATTAATTTTGTTTGGAAGGAAGCATGACAAGTATTCTAAATTGAACCAAATTGTAAGTTCGATAATTTTATAATATTAGTTTGTTTGGAACTGTTATTCTAAAATTATATTTATCTTTTTTTTAAAGACCAAACAAAGATTGTTCATATCAGTTAGGGTTCTCCCTAAAAATATGAAAACATCAATATAGTGTTCTCCAATCCGTTATTACATGATGTTAGTTAGAGATAAGCTGTACATTAAATTTGCCTGAAAATAACAATAATAAGGACTTGCCTGAGTTTTTAATACAAGCTGCTTTCGATACATTTGTATGCATTTGCTGATTGTAGCCATCACCGGATGTTGCATATTGTAATGTTGCAAACACGCTGCTAGTTATTTTAAAATGGATTGCACAATATAATTGAGGTTATTCCTTAAAAACGAAATTATATAGCAAATATATAGTTATAATAACTCATTATTTATTAATTACTTTTGCTAAAAGTACATGTATATACGAGTAAGATCGGATAGTAATTTGAATATAAACTGGATAATAATAGACGTTAAGTTTCCGATCTTACTCGGCCGTTTTGTTTATTTTTGATGTATGTAAAATATCCGGATAACCAAATTGATAGACGCAATATGCGTTCTTATAATATATAATTTTAGCAAAAGCCGTTATTAGATAATAAAATTATCATTACCGGCTATGCAAACATATCGCTTTGTAAGAATTATTTTCAAATGTTCAAAAATCCACATGCAAACGACTGGTAAACTACAACCGTGTCCGCAATATTAAAATATGCAACATCTTTGAAATTGTTAAGCAAGTCCTAAATATCGTAATTTGCAACCATCATATTTGTAAGGCTTCTCTCTTAGTGCCATCATGTCATGGATGATTGAATAACACTATCCTGATACTGACATGTGTTAGGAGCACCCATTTATCCATGCTAACATTGTATCCTTCTATAAAGCATAGGCACATATATCGAAATTGGTCTGCTTCCCTCTCTGAACAGTCTTCACCCAATTCTTAACAACATTGACTTATATCAAAAATGCCTTTCCTCATGTGCAAGGGGGATTACCACTGTATCTCGAAATTACGTTTTGCCATGCGTGAGTTAGTTACCTTAAAAAGCAAATTGCCAAATAAAATAATAAATATCCATAATTTGACCAAACACAACTACAACAACGATAATAATGAGTACGATAATATAGTTTGCAACCAACTATTCATAATTTAACGATTGTATGTTAATATTTTTGCCTAGGTTTGAAGATCAAACAAACATTTTAGTATGCGATTAGCCTCTGGTTAATTTTCCAAAAAAAAAACACGTGTAACAATCGGGATTATTCGATATTTCCTGACGATTTTCTGGAAAAAAACATCAGGCTCGCAGTTATTCAATTATGGATCCTCCTCAGTAATTATAAAGCCTGTTTGGACAAACCCTTTTTTTGATATCATGCGCGTTTTAAACGGTTATACGCCCTGGTTTATATACCGTTGATAAATTTGAGAGAGCCAAAGCCGACATTCGCAACAAAGTAATTTGAATGTTATAATACGTTTTGAAGAAGTTAATTACGCGAATATAGAAAATAGACTTGGATAATGTAAAAAAACTATGGCGATTCGTCACATCAGGGGCTCATCGTTCACAACGTTCCTTGATGGTATTGCGTTCAGGATGCCAGTTTAAGAATATCATTTTATTGACCTTTGCCTTGTGATACAATTGGAGCAATTTGGCAATGAAGCATTCTTGGAAGTAGTGTTCACGGTCTCATAAGATAGGTGACGGTATTCCCTAATAAGCGCATTATTGCGGATAAGATGCAGAATCAAGACGACGTGAACGAACGATCTCCCGGATGATTGCTGATCGTGCTAAAAGTTTCGTTGATATTCCTGAATATTCTAAAAAGAGAGTTTCCGACGCATTGATGAGCGAACGCTTCTAGCATAAGTAGTGGTAAAGACTGTTGCATAATATATATATACATATATATATATATATATATAAATTTGTTTTGACTTTCCGATTGTATGAACCTCATCTCTCATCTGAACTCGAGCATGTCCATATTTGACATAAAACATTACATATCTTTTCGGAATATTACCACTGATATGATGAAAGGTATTCTATGATTGCGTTGACAAACAACACAGGTTAAACTGACGTGGCATATTGATCGAATACTGTGAATTGTTTCTGAGATGTAAGAAACATTTAAACAACCCGTTTTAACATAAGTAATAGAAATATTATAAAGCTCCTCAGAATGTTTCACTGCACAACGCATTCCTGAAGTCAATGATTCGCGATTATAAACTAAATTATAATGTACTTTTTTACAGTATGCAATTAAATGTGTTGTAAACAATATATTTTATGTTGCTAATTTTGCATATAGTTTTTATATAATGGTACATAAAGTCTTACATCGAAATGTTGCATATTTGATAACAGTTAAAACGATAGCTTTATCTGATCTCGAAATAGACTATCTAATATATGTGAATTTGTGTACGTTTGTTAACAACATGATATTGCCGAGTTATCGAGCGTAATCTTATCATGCACTGCCTGGACCACGACATACATAAAGATATTATAGTGTTTTCCGCCTTTTAGAGCAGCAAAGCACTTGGGACTGGGCTTATATCTATTCGTGAATTAAGAGCACGCGGCCATCGTGGATGAACTCATGATGAGCCAAACTAATTACTTAAATGTATGTAAACGGATTTATCATCACATTACATTCTGCATACATGTATGCCAATTAATATTATGCAGCATATTCCTTTTCGGAATATTGTGAAAGAGATCTCTGACTAATATTGGAGTTCTACTTGATATGCCGACTGGTATTTGTTTGCATACATGTTTTCTCGCAAGATCGCTCGTGTATACGTAAAAGCTTTATCGCACATGCTCATTCTTTAGTATTGTTTTATATTTTGTTTTGCACAATTAATTGTCAGGACGATTTGTGTACGGGTCAATGTTTTAACTGTTTCGTTTTAAAAGTTACATCAACATGCAGCGCAATGTGCCTTATACATGTTACAGTACAAGAAAAATTTCAAGTTATTCGCAAAAACTGTTATGGACTTGAATAATATTATTAAGATATCGTCTTCAATTACAACTTTGAGTTTGATTAAAAGTAATAATTATAATGTTTTCTTCATAACTGATTTTAACAATCTTAAAAATCTAATTATTGGTCACATGTTTTATATGACAAGGCAATGGTAACTTTATGTGTCTATTAATGATAAAGTTGTTAAAGGGGCCTTTAACAGATTTTGGCACGTTTTGAAGTTTGTCATTAAATGCATTCTATTGATAAATGTAAACATTTGCTCTAAAAAGCTCCAGTAAAAAATCAAGAATACATTTTGTTTTAAAGTAACCCTCAACAGGACTCGAACCACTGACCCCTTGAGTCCTGACGTAAAAAGTCTCCGACTAAGACCCTTCGCACATTCTTCCGCATACAATGTTAGATGTTTTGTATACTTTATTATTTTTAGCAATCATCGCAGTTTCACACAATATAGCGACAACAACAGAACTCTCCAAATTATTCAATCGTTGCAACGCTTTATAATTTTCAGGCTTTTAAATCGTCAATAGATGCAGATAATGTCTATATTAGAGCATTGTGAATGTTCAGTTTTAATGTTTCCTCACAAATATCATAACTAAATCGATAATGTGCGAATCTGAAACAACCTTTTAAAATTTTGCCAATTTACAAAAAAGTGAAAAAGCCCCTTTAAAACAATGAACCATAGCTATGGTATACAAATAACTTCTTGTTGTGATTCCTGATTAATACTGCAGACATTTTCTTCAAAACGGCTTTATAGCACATGTGGGAATAAAATACGACGCATTGTCGCACGCGTATTCATATTTACAAATCGACTGTATATGTTATCATTGAATGAGATAGTATTTCAGAAGCTTAAATGTAATGCCAGGTTCTATTGGGTATTGAATACACAGGTCTAATTAATGAATGAGGTAACTTAATAGACTGTCTAAAACAAGCAACGCATTAATGCAAAAAAAACATATTAGAACTATTGTGACAATTGCATTTCGTTGTTTGTGGATATGGCTTAAGTATTAACATGGCGGTGTTTTAATTGTTCAATATTACTGTAACGTATGTACGAATCGCATATTATATGTTGAAAAGTAGTGAAAATATTGGTAACTCTGATTAAGCTTTACATTCTGACTGGCATTTTGTTCATGTTGTACTTGTTATAATCATATAAACATATGACGTCTTCGCAGTACAACTCTATAAAAATTTCCATATACGAAATCGTTGCTCATGGACCTTTTACTAACCAAATTAAAAAAAACAATTAGTCAACATTCAACTGTTTAGTAGAAATAAAAGAAAATTATCGAAAAGTATATAACACTTCACATCGATGGTCATGTATTGCTGTAGCCTACTCTGCACGCGTTTTTTAAACTCAAGTTTGTCATTATTCTGGCGGAACACTGTGATCCGTGAATTATATTGCATCTACGAAACAACTGATACTTCATTTTACGGACGTATTTGCAATCATGCAATAAGACGATGGCTTTATTACTTATCTGTTGGATTCATCCGGCTTTCATGACAGCAAATTCTTTACGCAGGTTGTACAGTATAGCTTTGTCCTAAACGCAGCCCACTTACAGACAGGTACATTTGTTGAAAACCACTAGTATTAGTTTAGATAAGATACTTTGGCAGTTAATCGTCTTAATTACATTCAATTATATGCAGTTTTGTTGTTGCAACCATCTGAAAAAAAAGGGTATACAAATTTAAACAACGTGTGCGTCTATCTATTCTGAGTAGTGTCAGGGCCTTCGATGTACATGGCATTTAATCAAGGAATACAGGGCACTATTTTGAGTGTCGGAAATACAATAGGTGACAGAAACAGAGATGCAATATTTGTCCTTAACTGATCCCTGTGATGCAAATCAGTTCAGACTGTTTTGGATATTGTAAAAATGAAAATGGGTATTATAATATACTTCTTCGTAAGTGAAATTCCTGGAGCAACAGGAGTAGTAAGCGTGGTGGTACAGCATGAACATAGCGCAATACCTTTTTATCGCAGAACTTTACAGTACTGTTGCCTACTATATTTATGTCATTGTGCACGTTAATATATCGAAGAGTTTTAAAAAGGTTTTCACGGCAACAGTAGTTTTGTGATATTTAAATTTAATAATAATTATCGACTTCCTTTATGAAATCCTGCTCCGCCAATAACGTTTGTAAAAACAATTGTGTTACAGTTTCATATTCATACATGTATTGACAAGATCACTAAAACATGAAATCATAACTGCCCTGGGAATACAGTCGATAATCCTGAGTAATAATTCAGCTGTCTCATTAAATACATATAGTTTAATGGGGTATCGCGGACTCATGGCACTCCTGATAAACCAGATACTATTCGATTCATAATTAATTTAATGAACCGTCTCTTCTTTGTGCGATTACAAACGATACTTTCGCAGTAATGGTTACAAGAAACCAATATTATTGCATTTGTTCTGATAATATGATACAAGAAAGTTGTATATGTCATATTTAAGTATATTAAGTATTATATACAATGGTTTGTTGCATGCAGTGGCTAGTTATTGTTTCTTTTTGTGTATAACCCAGTGTTTTCATGTTATGTTTTCGTAAGTTACTTCCCAAAATCGTGTGCAACTGAAAAGTTAATAAATACCAGACAACCGATGCATATGATCTGACGTGATATCACTGCGTTAGACAATAGCGGATGATAAATCATTTGCCGACACCACGTTCCGTTCTAACACAACAATTACTGTGAAATGTTATGTACCGACAAACCACTCTACATTAATCGATTTAAACAATTTCGGCTGAAATTAAAATTTCACTTGTCAGCTTGCATATTGCTATTGTATAAATAGAACTTTGTCTGGAAAAAACACATCCGTCTCATAAAGGATTTAAAATCAGTCAATCCGGATTGTAAAGCTACCGTATAAACTAACTTTGATCATTTAAACTTGTCATAATAAGAAACGAACACGGTAAATATTTAAAACTGGTTAGGCAACCAGTGTTAATTCGAAAATGAAAATTGTTTTAAAATGCAAGACATGCTATCTAGTCTGCCGTTTGACTGCATTTAACACATCGATATTAATTGATGTCTGATATACTTCTGCTTCATGACTTTACAAAAACAAAACAACTTTAAACATGGCGTGATTATGATCGATAAGAATCGCGTATGAAATGTGTTTAACCTATTGATATTTGAAATAAGATAAAACAGAAAACATTTGAAATAAATTATAAACGTGAACTTAAACTCATTTTCAGGAATATTGTGTGTTTTTTTATAACTTTATGCTGGAATTATTTGTGTATATAGATAGTTGTAAACAACGTTTTGGTATATAACCATGAGTAAATTTTAGCTTTATTTTGTTACTAGCCTCTCGCGTAGTTATTTATGACGTATATCAAGTGAGTGTTTATTTGACTGTTTCTTGGACTGTTTTTGCTTTCGATTACACACTAACTGCAATTATACACAATGCAATAGCTAGCAAAATACCTGTAAAGAATGGTAAATCAAATACTGAGTCATTAAATAAAAACCTAAGGATGACAACTGGGTCCAGGAATACGTCTACATTATGCGGCAGGCGCATGCGTAACGTGGACATGGTCATCATAAGGAACAAATACACAAAACAGGTCGTCGATTTGGAGGTAAGGGTAACCTTGTGTATTGGTCAGCGAATGGCTGTGTTTAAGTGTTAAATGCGTTGTTTTAGTTTGTCATATCTTTGTATCTACCGAAATTACTCTATGTTTTCGTACACTTACAAAATTATTTGTTTCGTGTCCGAAAACTTAGATACAAAAATATGTTTGCACTGCATTTTAAATAATTTTAAATGCTTAATTTATTTGACAGAAAGTTACTACAACGTTGTTCTTTGACCAACGAGGTCAAAGATGAGCATGTGATGTTAGGATACACGCTAGTATGAACCTGTAATTAACACAATAAAAAAAGAAAACTATGAATTATTTGTTTGTTCATTTCCGATAGCTGTTGTCTAACACCTTCCATTGTTCGTAAAACATGCAATAGGGTGCATCAAACTTTGAAGCGTTTAGTATTTGTCACAGTTATTTTACTGAGAAGGGGTAGTACCATTGCGGTATATAATTGAACTGTTAATTGGCACTATCCCTAGTAATTGTCATAACGCTTATGCTATCGGGCGAAACCATTGTTTAATACCGGTTTACAAGGTTATTAACCCAATAACGCAAATGTTATGGTCCGTTGCCCTCAGGCATGCACCTGCCATGCTTTATGAATTTAATCTGGTTGTAAAACCCCCCCAAAATTACCCCATGATCGAAGTGTCATTAGATATCGAAAACAGGACAGACATTTGGTAAAAGAGCGCTGTAAAATATACTGTCCGAAAACTTAGAGACATTTATGGACGAAAACGCGTGAGTCCGAAAATTAAGAGTCACAAAAATTATTATTTTTGCTAAACAAAGGGGTGTCCGAAAACTTAGAGTGTCCGAAAACATTGAGTAATTACGGTACATACGTGTGGCAAAGTATGTTTATCCAAAAGTGTTTGTCGCCGCTCGGGAACATATTTGTTAATATAACAACCGTGAAAACAGATTCGATCATTCATCAAAATCAATGTATATCATACGTCTATCTCGGTTTTATTTTGATATAAAACAAAAACTGCAGACTACCATCTTAGCAAGAACTGAACGTGTTTTACAGTAAAACATACATGCTTCAAGAATCGTTATACTAGAATCATAAACACTGTGATAAATAGAATTCCTTTTGATCTTGCTGCTTAGAATCGTTTTGATAAATTGCTATGGAAATGAGATGCAAACGTATTCCTTATTTTCTTTTTTCACCCGACCCATTGTTTCGCCGACTACAAATTTTGTTTTATTCAGGGTAAAGTAATTCAGAATGTTTTGCCTAACTCGATCATTTTGGATAAATTAATAGAAACTGTTTTAGTTTACCCTCCTGATTGCTACATTCGATCTAGTTTGCAAATACAATTGTGTTAAACACGATTAGTAAAATATATGTATGCATATGCATATTCTTATTTATTTCTACAAGGGAGAAATACCACGTTGAATACAAAACAGTTAATACAAAAAGCAATCTTTATGAGGCATAGCAATAGTTGTTTCGCGATTAAAGTTGAAACACATTTAATGTTCAACCTGAGGCCGAAATACCTATAGTGCAGTCAATCTGCACTTTGACCTCAAACACATTGCAGAAATATTTTCAAGTGCTTAAATATCTTGATTACAGCATTAATTTAATAATATAAAAAGTCTAGAAAAATCCACGTCGGGTTTAGCTGTATAGTATGTCATTTTATTTTTATAATGAAAAAAGATATTTTGTAACCCGTCTCGACTGCCATTGATCTAAACACAAATAGCATCGTCTGCATTTGAGCGATACGCCGTGGGTTGCGCTTAATTCATTAAAGCCGCAACATTTGATATAATGGACAAATGCGAATGATAAAGGTGAGTGCAACAATATATTGTTTTAACTAATAGATATATTAGCGCATACAGGTTTAAACGGTGCAGAATGTCCGTAATGAAACCGAACTGTGTTTTCAGATTGATGACAATCCAACAATAGTTTATTAAAGGGGCCTTTTCACAGATGTTGGCATGTTTTGAAGTTTGTCATTAAATGCTTTATATTGATAAATGTAAACATTAATTTTTTAAAGCTCCAGTAAAAAATCTAAAATAAAATTTCAAAAAGGAAAAAAAAGTAGCCCTAAGCAGGGCTCGAACCAGTGACCCCCGGATTCATGAAATAAAAACGCATCAGCCGACTGAGCTATCCTGCCCAGCATACATAGCGTGCGTATTTTATACGTTATATAAGCAATCTTCGTAGTTTCACAAATTTAAACGACAACAACAGAACTCTCCAAATAATTCAATCGTTTCGCGTTGCAACGCTTGATAATTTTTAGGTTTTTAAATCGTCAAAAGATGCACATAATGGCTATATTAGACCATGGCAAATGTTCAGTAATACAAATGTCATAACTAAACCGAAAATTTGCGAATCTGAAACATTTTTTTTCAATTTGGTCAATTTACCAAACCGTGAAAAGATCCTTTTAACTACATAGCTAAAGCATTGGTACTCATGTTTATCTCTGCATCAGTTTTGAAGTAGACGTGCCAAATAAGAATGAACCAAAAGGCATATACTATTTCTATTAAGACTATCGGAATGTTCAAAGTCTCATGTTTTAAGGTTTACGCTTTAAAGCTGTGTTCTTGTAAACAATGTTGTTGTTGTATAATGAACAGTATTTAACTGGTGTACACTATAAAATCTAATGATAACGATGTCAATGCTATTACGGTTAACTGAAGACTTCTAGTGTAAGTAGTGGTAATGACTGTTGCATAATATATATAATTTGTTTTGACTTTCCGATTGTATGCACCTCATCTGAACTAGAGCGTGTCCATTTTATACATAATACATTACATATCTTTGCGGTCGATTACCACTGATATGATGAAAGGTATTCTATGACTACGTTGAGCAACAACACAGGTTAAACGGACGAGTCATATTGATCGAATACTGTGAACTGTTTCTGAGATGTAAGAAACATTTAAACTAGCCGCTTTAACATAAGTAATGGACAGTAATATAAAGCTTATCAGAATGTTTTACTACAGAACACATTCCTGAAATCAATGATTCGCGATTATCAAGTAAATTAGAAACACGTTTACAGTATGAAATTAAATGTGTTGTTAACAATATATTTTGTGTTGCTCTTTTTGCATATAGTTTTTTATAAAGGGACATATAGTCTTACATGTATGCATATAGTTTAAAGTTAAATACAATAGCTTTATCTGATCTTGTTGAAATTTACTAGCCAATATATGTGAAGTTGTCGATTGTTGTTCAAATAACATGCTATTGCCGAGTTACTGTTATCGAGAGTAATCTTATCATGCATTGTCTGTACTATTATGGCATGCATAAAGATATTACAGTGTACCCCGCCTTTTAGAACAGCAAAACACTTGATCTTAAATTGCATATGTTGTGCGTTCATATAGTACTACCCAATATACTTTTTAATTATCATGTTGATTTTGGGGACTGGGCTTATGTATATAAACTCATGATAAGCCAAAGTAATTCTTAAAATGTATGTAAACGGGTTGATCATATTCTTCATCTAACAAGTCATATTGTGCTGCATATTCATTTTAGGAATATTGTGAAAGAGATCGCTGATTAATATTGACGTTCTATCTGATATGCCGACTGGTTTTTGTTTGGATATTTGTTCTTTCCCGTGCGATCGCATGTGAATGCAGTCACATACAAGCTTTTTCGCATAGGAACATTCTTTACTATAATTTCTTATTTTTTAACAATTTATTGTAAGGACGATTTGTGTACGGGTCAATATTTAAACTTTTCCGTTCAAAATGCGACACCAACATGCAGCGCAATTTGCCTCATACATGGTACAGTATAAGACAAATTTCAAGTAATGCGCATAAACTGTTATGGACCTAAATACTATTATAAAGATATCGTCAGCAATAACAACTTTGAGTTTGATTAAAAGCAATAATTATAATGTTTTCATGACTGATTTAGACAACTTAAAAATCTAATTATTGGTATATGTTTTATATGACAACGAAATAGTAACTGTATGTTTTTATAAATGAAAACGTTGTTAAAACAAAGAACCATAGCTATGGCATACACCTAGCTTTACATTGTGATCCTTGAATATTACTGCAGACATTTTCTATAAAACAGATAATAGGACATATGGTAATAAAATATACGACGCACTGTCGCACGCGTATTCATATTTACAAATCGACTGTATATGTTATCATTGGACGAGATATTATTTTCAAAGCTTAAATGTGAACGTATTGCCAGTTGCTGCTGTGTATTGAATACACAGGTCTAAATAATGAATGAGGTAATTTAATAACTTGTCTAAAACAAAAAACGCATTTGCATTTTTTGTTTGTGGATATTGCTTTAGTATTACCATTGCGGTGTTGTAATTGTTCAATATTACTGAAACGTATGTATAAATCGAATATTTACTGTTGAAATGCAGTGAACATATTGGTAACCCTGATTAAGCTTTACAGTCTGACTGGCGTTCTGTTCATGTTGTACCTGTTGTTATAAACATATGACGTCTTCGCAGTACACCACTATGCAAATTTCCATTTACGAAATCGTTGCTCATGGATCTATAACTATCTAAATAAAAACGAAATCAGTCAACTTTCAAATGTTTAGTAGAAATAAATCGACAATTATCGAAAAGTATATAACACTTCACATCGATGGTCATGTATTGCTGTAGCATATTCTGCACGCGTTTGTTTTACACTCACGTTTTTCATTGTTCTGGCGGAACACTGTGATCCGTGAATTATAAAGCATCTGCGAAACAACAGTTTCTTTATTTATTGGACGTATTTGCAACCATGTAATTAGACAATTGCTTTGTTACTTAGCTGTTAAATTCATCCGGCTTTCATGACAGCAAATTCTTTCCGCATACATGTTGTACAGCATACCTTTGTCCTAAAAGCAGCCCAATTATATACAGTAATATGTTTTTGAAAACCAATAGTATTAGTTTAAAAAAGATACTTTGGCAGTTACTCGTCTGAATAAAATTCAATAATAATGAAGTTCTGTTGTCGCAACCATCTGACAAAAAGTGTATACGGATTAAAACAACGTGTGAGTGTAAGTTTTCTGAGTAATTTCAGGGCCATCGATCTACATTGCATTTAGTCACGTAAGACAAGGCACTATTTTGAGTGTCGGAAATTCGATAGGTGACAGAAACAGCGATGCAATATTTGTCCTTAACTGATCCCTATGATTCAAATCAGTTTCGACTGTCTTGGATATTGTTTAAATGTAAATGAGTATTATAATGTACTATTTCGTAGGTGAAATTCCTGGTGCAACAGAAGAAGTAAGCGTGGTGGTGCATCATGTACACAGCAGAACTTTACAGTACTGTTGCCTACTATATTTCTGTCATTGTGCACTTTAATTCATTCGACAAGTTTTAAACAGGTTTGCACGGCAACAATTGTGTTGTGATATTTTAATTTAATAATAATGATCGACTTCCTTAATGACATCGTGCTCCGCAAGTAACGTTTTTAAATAACAATTTTGTTCTAGTTTCATATTGATATCGACAAGATCACTAAAACATGAAACTGCCCTGGGAATACAGTCGATAATCCTGATTAATAATTCAGCTACGTCATAAAATATATATCGTTTTATGGAGTATCGCGGACTCATGGCAATCCTGATACACCAGATACTATTCAATTCATAATTAAATTAATTCTTCTTTGTTCGATTTCAAACGAAACCTTCGCAATTATGGTTACAAGAAACAAACATTTTTGAATTTGTTCGGATAATACGATACAATAGAGTTGTAAATGTCATTTTTATTATATTTTGTATTATCTGCAATGGTTTGTTGCATGCAGTGGCTAGTTGTTGTTTCTTTTTGTGTATAACCCAGTGTTTTCAAGTACTGTGTTCGTAAGTAACTTCCCAAAATCGTGTGAAACATAAAAATTAATAAATATATGCCAATCGATAAATAAGATGAGACGTGATTTCACTGCGTTAAACAATAGCGTATGAAAGCATTTGTCGACACCACTTTCCGTTCTAACATAACAATTACAGTGGTGGGATGTGTATGCCAAGTGGTTCGACGCATAATCCCAAGAAACAAGGTTTCTCATGAGAACCTAGGTTCTCAGAATGAGATCCCAAATGAAATCCTGGGTTCTCATGAGAACCTACATTATCAGAGAGAACGACGCGAAAAGCTGTCGAGATCATAGGTTCTTGTGAAAACCTTGGATATCAAACGAGAACTTAAGTTCTCAGAATGAGAACCTAGGTTCTCATGAAAACCTAGTTTTTCATGAGATCCTAAGTTCTATGTGTTTATAAGAACCTAGGTTCTCATGAAAAACCTAGTTTCTCATGAGAACCTAGGTTCTCTAGCGTTAACCTTAGTTTTGAAATTAGAACTTAGTTTCTCATGAGAACCTAGGTTCTCACGAAAAACCTGGTTTCTTGGGATTTCATAAACCTAGTTTCCAATGAGAACCTTAGTTCTCATGAGAACTTAAGTTCTCGTGAGAAACCTGGTTTCTTGGGATTTTATGAACCTTGGTTCTCATGAGAAACCTGGTTTCTTGGGATTTCATAAACCTAGTTTCTCATGAGAACCTAAGTTCTCATGAAAACCTAGATTATCATGAAAACATAGATTCTCATGAGAAACCTTGTTTCTTGGGATTTTATATACCTAGTTTCTCATGAAAACCTAGGTTCTCATGAAAAACCTACTTTCTTGGGATTATGCGTCGAACCGCTTGCCATAATTAACCTCCAGTTGTCTCCCATTGCTTGTTACACGCTGGCGGCATATGTGTAGAATGATAAGAAATAGACGTGAAACAGTGAATATTACTCCCCAGGAACATTTTTTTAACAATGTTCAGACATTGCTCAGAAATATTCAACGAAACTTGTAGGAAACTTCTCAAAGATTGAAATTAGTAAAGCAATCGGTCGACATTGGTCTGAACACGTTAATAAAAAATAAAACTGTCTATGAAATACATCTTTTATTGTAAATATTATTTTGAGACTTAAAATTGAACAAATTCATATCAATCGTTACATAATTCATTGTTACAGCATTAAATAAGTTTCAGATATTCAGTTCCCTTTTTGGGCCTCAAACGACTGTTCGGTACAGTGTTTTTTTCTAAGTATGTCTGTAGTATAGTAAGTTATCATTATGGTATAAATATAAGTTAAATCTCTATTGATACTGTGTAATATTGTCTTATTCAATCGTAAGATATCGGCCCACACTGCAAGAAAAACTTATGCACAAAATCTTTGCAAACATATTTCAATAACTTGAGATATCTGCAAAAATAAAGTTCTTAACGGTGAGTTTGCATAATGTGGAGCCCATGTTATCATATGTGAACCCCATTGATACTGCGCCCTGAATAATATGTGTCCTGTATTCCAAACGAGCAAGTTTACGCCGTCCGACGCGTAATTCTGGAAACCTAGGTTCTCATTGGAACCTATGGTTCCCAAATGAAAACCACGGATTTAGTATTAAAGACGCGTAATTATTAAAACCTAGGTTCTCATGAGAACCTATGGTTCTCAAATGAAAACCACGGATATGGCGAGCAGTTCGACGCATAATCCCAAGAAACTATGTTTTTCATGAGAACCTAGGTTCTCATTCTGAGAACCTATGTTCTCATGAGAACTTGGGTTTTCAAATGAGAATCTAGGTTTATCAAAACGACTCTAAGCAGCAAGAAAAAAACGCAATCTATTTATCGTTATACTTGATTCATCATCACTGTGATAAATAGATTGCGTTTTTTTCTTGCTTCTTAGAGTCGTTTTGATAAATTGCTATGGAAGTGAGGTGCAAACATATTATTTATTTTCACTAAACCACCCGACCCTTTTTTTTTGCCGATCATAAAGTTTGTTTAATTCCAAGTAAAGTTATTCAGCATGTTTGCCTAACTCGATTATATTCGATAAATTAATATATACTTATTTAGTTTGCCTTCCTTCGATCAAGTTTGCAAATTAAATTATGTTAAACAACGATTTGGAAGGTATATGTGTGCCTGTTCATATTGTAACTAAAGCGGGAAATAACACGTTGAATAAAAACAGTTGTTACAAAAAGCAATGTTTAGAAGACATAGCAATAGTTATTTCGCGATTTAAGTTGAAACACATTTTATGTGCAACTTGATTCCGAAATACCTTTAGCCCAGTCAATCTACACTTTGACCCAAAACACATTGCAAAATCAATTTTGAATGCTTACACATCTTGCTAAAAGCAATAATTTAATCATATAAATAGTCTAGAAAAATCCATGTGCAGTAAAGTTCTAAAGAATATCATTTTATTTTAATAATTCAAAAAGATAATTTGTAACCTGTCTCGACTGCCATTGATCTAAAAACAAATAGCATCATGCAGTCAAGCAATACGCGGTGGGTTTCGATTATTTCACAAAAGCTACAAAAACACAACATTGGATATAATGGACACATTAGAATAATAAAGGTTAGTGAAGCAATACCATTTGTAATATATAACTTAACGCATACAGGTTTCATCGGTGCGGAATGTCCGTAAATGAAAAATAAACTAGGTTTTAAGATTGATGACAATCCAACAAAAGTTTATAAAAGCATGTCTCTTCTCACAATACCATATTCAATTATTTATTGTGAGTCATTTGTTATAATTCTTTTTTTTACATTTGATTCTATTCTTCTTTTGATTTACAAAGCTTTTCTTCTCTATTAAACAAATGCTTCCCGTAGGGAAAACAAGACAAAACTGACTTTATACTATCATATTAATAGTTTGTGCGAATTTGTAAATATATATGTTTTATTATCTCATTCAATAATGTCCAGTGACTAATTTGTAACATCTATTTAGACGATTGAAAAAATGCAGCAAAGCTTACAGAAAAAGGATGCAGTTAGATAAACGAATCAAGCAAAATACGAACTAATACCATATTGCAACACCCGATCATGTGGAATGCAGAAAAAGTATCGTAATCCAAATATTATATAAGAAATAAAAACCAAAAGGAACAACATCAGACGCCTTTCTGTTAAATATTGAGGCTGACGTTACCTTAAAATCTATAGTGAATTCCCATCTAGACAGAACGTTTTGTGCAAGAGTAGAAGATGCGATGAAAGTACAAAAAAAAAATTGCAATTAGTTTTAAGAAAAAGTCAGCAAGCTATAACGCTTGGAGCTTTTCAGCACAGCAAGATTTAACATGCCCTTAAAAGAGTTGATCAACAGTTGCTGTTTTAAGACTTTCTAGTGTAGCTAAGATATTTTTAGAAGAAACCCCGAGTACATGTTCATATGAGCAGTGCAGTGCTTTATCTCCTTTATTTGATACATAGGGGATTATAAGGAATGCGAGAAATCAAAACAAGCTCATATTATATGGGTTTTTGGAGATAGTAGTTCTGAACTGTTGAACCAAAGAAGACCATGATTGTACTAGATGATGGGTCCCTTCTTTACTTTGTTCATTGGAAAAGGGGTATAACATTCTCAGAAATATGCTTATCATAATCAACTATATATCTGCAAACTATGTAAGAGCTTAATAGTTGTTGATTGTAACTATTCCGGTCGAAATAAACAAGAGAATAAACATCTAAGACGTACGAATATTGTATCTGGTACACACGTATATTTTACACGTGTAAATCCGTTCTCTTCAAAGAAAGAAAAAATCATTGCAAATCCAGTAAACAACCCAATTGTTTGTTCAAGCTTACTTGGGGGTTAAAGGAAACTGATTGCAGTGGTGTTTACGTAGAAGCTGATGCAGACGTTTTGATAGTTCTTGCTGCTCTCGAAATTGCGAAAGAAACACATGTTGTCGTTTTTGCGAATATACTGATATTTTAGTACTGTTTCAATATCACATGCAGACGTTCATTACTAAAGTTAATTTCAGTTTAGCCATACAACAGAGAACATTAAAGGGGCTTATGATATGGGACATACGAACATTACCGCTTTGTCTTAGGCTGTGTCGCATGCTTTTTATTATACACGCAATATATGGTGCGATATAAGATCATACTGATTTGGCATTAGCAAAGCAGCATCACTGAACGATTTTATGTCAGCTGAACGGGTCCCTGAACTCGTAATTGTACATTACACAAAAAGAAGTTGATTATAGTGGGGAAACAAGTTTGGTATTACGTTATAATTGGTTACCGACTGAGGATTTGGACATGCTTCGATTTACATTATTCACAAGAAAGGTAATAATAAGTACATCGCATGTTTTAGTGCTAGCTTTGACATCAACCTCTGCCGCTACCAAATATCATAGTATGCTGTGATTTTACCAGTTGTTCGAACAACATTCATATGCATAAACTCGAATTCGGATTCGGAACAGTTTTTGTTCAATTTCATGTATACTACATAATTTTAAACTAAATAATTGGTACTCATGCTTATCTCCGGATCAGTTTTGAAGTAGACATGACAAGTAAAAATGACCTGAAAAGCATACACAATTTTTATGAAGACTTTTAACATAGTTTGGATATGTGGTGTTCACAGTCTTGTTTTAATAGTTTACGCTTCGAAGCTGTATTCTTGTAAACAATGTTGTTGTTGTATAGTCAACAGTGTTTGTGTAGATAGATTGACTTCTGTCATTTTTCGGTCAATTAATATTTACTGTTGTACACTATAAAAAAGGATGATACCTTTATTACATCCAGAAGTGTAATACTATTCCAAATAAGACTGAATGTAAAACTTCTTTAAAAATAAACTAAATAAATACATGGTCTTTGCAGTAGGTGTCCATAAAGGTAAAAAATCGAGCGTTCTGATAATGCATATTTGTTGTATGAGTTACACTAGCAAGTTAATACTCCAGCTTGACTATTTGAATAGTCTATGGCAGTAGGGTTATTACAGATAAAATAATCAGTTGTATTAATAGCATAACATATGCTTATCATTCGTTTTACGAGAATCTCTACGATATTGTTTTTACCAACTCAGAAAAAGCAACAAAATAAAACTAATAAGCAGACATTGTCTATGTTTTTTTTTCCGTAGAACTTGTCAGGAAAAGGACATGGTTGGAAAGTAATTCATATCAGTTTAAATACTTATATAAATAATTAAACGATATGTTATCTTTCAATTTTAAATAACCTCGGTGTTAACGAATTTGTATTAGCTGTAGTTGTTATCAAATGTTAGTGTTTGTCGATTCCGACTCAATGTAAAAAATCTCTTAAAACAATCATGACAATGTCGACCTCATAATGAGTTGAAATTGATAACGTAATCAGTTGTTTAAAACCTTAAATTATAAGCCTAACATTCCGAAATCTGATCAGTAAAGTATTTCTTAAATTAACTTAACACAATATCAATAAGATACATGAAGCGTTTTGAAAGTTGTGTAGTAACATTTGTTGATTAATTTCTGAAAATGCAACCAAACCAAGATTGATATTTTTAAGAAGATTAAAAATAAAATCTGAATTGAGTATTATATATTGCGAGTTTAATTTTGTCATCTGATTTAACAGTTAATGACATTTTGAGTTACCACGAACGAGATAGAATTATTATGACCCCTTTCTTTAGTGACATTTAAGCTCTGCGACCTTAATACCTGATTAGATCATTGTGATGGAATCAATTAAGTTGGCATTGATACCAGTTGCCGAGCCACTGGGGAATGTTAATAATTCGAAGCATCTGCTCATAACCAGACACTGGTAATACAAAATGGCGTTTTATTATATTAACTTGATTATATTAAATGTCAGGCAATCGAAAGCTAGAGTTAAGGCTACGGTTTCATTTCAGATGCACACGTTGCATTTGCGTGTATCGTTAGGTTTGTGCACTTGTTTGCTAGAACACATTCACACAGTATATACGATTCTGTAAATGAACGAAGAGCTGTAGATAAAATAAAAAGTTTAACATTTATGTAACATTATTGCAGATATTTAAAATGTTCATGTATGGCGCTTAATTGTTTCTTATCTTAAATTTAATGTTTTGAAAATTATAAATGGTGTACATATAGTGCTGTTAAATTTCATACGTCATAACTGCATTTTCACAAGTGTAATTAAAAGAATGAATGAATGAAATGTGCCATATAAACGGTCCTGCTATGCAATAAATTACATGGTTCGGCTTTATATTCTATACGTATGCGGTATGAATTCTGAGAGAAAATGCAAATGCTTTAAGCTGGACATATATTTTTAAAACACCTACGTGTTCGATATACCTGAGTGACACGGTAAATAGTAAAAACAAATTAGAAACGTTTTTAATTGTGAAATAGTGTTTTCAAATACAAGTGTTAATAACGATTTGAAATGCATCAAATACAACTACAATCTAAACGCTACAATGGCGCAGCCATCAACAAACTGCCGTTTCGAGATTCGAACGGCTGCAATGGCGCAGGCAAAATCAAACAGCAGAACCGGCAGAAGCCGAGTTCATCAAGATTGACAAGTCAAAAGAGAAATGTGTATCTAAAACAGTTTCGGGAGCAACAGTTTTACATAATTAGAAATAAATATACAAAGGAGGAGGTCGATCTCGACGTAAGTAATATATCAATGAGGCTACGTTTTATGCTTAACTACCATTCTTAACAGGTTCCCTCACGTTTATAGTTTGGTTCGATCATGAATGTTATGTATGTTGTCAAAAATTAGATGCGCTGTAATAATGAAGCACACACAGAGGTCATTCTAATAGAATGTGGATATGTTATATAAACATTATTTTTTTATTCATTATTTGGGGTTTCATATGTTTTCTTAAAGTTGTTTTCCTGTGCATATTGAATATATTCAAATGTACTTCAATTGCAAGACACAAGCCAATTATAAGTTGTTTGTAATATTCCCCATTCCACATAATCATTCATCAGGTTCATGCACCATAAATAAGAGGTATAACTTGATTGTAGTATTTCAACTAATATGATAGGCGCAACGATGGCATTTCCATTTTATATCAGCTTTTTAAAATGTATATTTATGTATATTGATTTATTACTCCAGAACTGTGTTAATCTTTCAAAACATAAATCATAATTTCATTGAACTCCGCAAATATATATATATATATATATATATATCTCTCTCTCTCTCTCTCTCTCTCTCTCTCTCTCTCTATATATATATATATATATATATATATATATATATATATATATATATATATATATATATATATATATATATATATATCTATATATATATATATCTATATATATATATATATATATATATATATATCTATATATATATATATATATATATATATATATATATATATAATTCCATCATGACGACATGATTATGTTCACATTGATAACGCCTTCCATAACTGTTGGTTCCAGCCGTTAATTCAGGAAATTAATTTGTGGTTTATGTTGACATTATACCAGCATTTGTTTTATATTGCGATGATGTAGTGTGCTTGCACTTATAAAAAGGTGATATATTTCGTCAATGAATTGCGGCGGTAAAATTTCAAAATCACTGGTGCCATACATTAAGAGGGTCCATTACTGTCCCTTGATAACAAAAGACTAGTTAATTGGCATGTGACAAACAGGCCCCACCTCCTGCAGTGATTCTCAAGTGTGTTCCCGCATTCGTACCACGATTTTTCGCAACTGCGATTGATCGCGAATATGTATTACACACAATCGGATATTGACTGGCGCATTTAAAAAAAATTCAAAATCAGAAATCGGCGAATTTAAGTGCTGACGAAATTGTCATTTTTATAAAAATGACGAAATTTTGTGCTGTCGAAAATAAATGGTTTCACAGTATATCTAATAACATATCTCTTACTAACCCATTAGATACTTGTTTACCAACGTAAACCAATGTATGATAGTATATTTGAGATTGTAATATGTGTATCAAACACTGGTTTCCAATCAAAGCAGAGTAATCATTAGCGGTTTGAGTTCTGTATCGCGAACGTTAAATATTACGTCTTGGCATAAATAATTTAAAGAACGAGTATGCGTTGCGTACTGCTTGTAAGTACCATAGAGAGTATTGAAATATATCGTTCGTAAAAGTAAATATTTGTAAAGAATGATGAAGTAGTATATTAAAACGTGTATGGTTTTAAAGTACCGGTTATGTATTATTGTACATCATTTATCATCAACAACAACAACAACAACAACATTTATTAGCTTTTAAGCATAAAATTGCTTTTTAGCCAAATGTATAATATGCACGTGTAAAGACATGGATGATAATAATTATGAGAATAAGGTAATAATTATGAAAACTATGCAATGGAAGAAGTTAACAAATATTTTACTGATTTATAACCTAAGATATGTTCCTTTAACATTGATAATGACAATTGGTAATAAAATCATGTGACACAAATATTTTACTGATTTATAACATAAGATACGACATAAATATTTTACTGATTTATAACATAAGATATGTTCCTTTAACATCGATAATGACAGTTGGTAATAAAATCATGTGACACAAATATTTTACTGATTTATAACATAAGATATGTTCCTTTAACATCGATAATGACAGTTGGTAATAAAATCATGTGACACAGAATACATTATTTTGCGAAATTATTTTCACTTTAACATCGATACGTATCAGTGCTCATCGAATTCTGAGAGAAAAAATTAGTCTACGTAGATTAATTAATGTGTCTCTAAATTGTTCCGTAAACAATTCGCATTATATATGTATTTTGAAAGATTAATGATTTCTTTTTTATTTTGTGTTCCCATTAACATATCAAACTTATTTAATGTTGGCCATGCTTGATAATATGACTTTAAATATTTTTTTTCTTATATCTTTGTATAATGGACAAATTAATAAGAAATGGTATTCACTTTCTACAACATTAAGATTACAAAATTTACATTTTCTGTTATCACGTGCAATATTGTGGTATCGACCTCGTTCTATTTCTAATCTGTGTGATGATAGGCGGAATTGAGTTAGTGCTATTTTAAATTTCTTCGTTGTAATGATATCCAGGTATGGTTCGGTATTAAACGTGTTCTTCGTGCGGCAGTATGTGTTTAGTCTTGACGAATTAATGATTTCACTGTACCAGTGCTGTTTATAGTGATCAAATAATCGTTGTTTAATAAGATTATAAGTGTATGTTTGTTCAGATTTTTCTGTCAGGGTTTCTTGTTCATTCCATACATAAGTTAAACCTAGCTGCTCGAGTATTGATTTGATTTGATAAGCCCAATTTCTATTGTTGTATGTTATGTTTTGTTCTGCGTCATTGAACATGAATGAGTATGTTATTTTTATGGGATTATCATTTGTACATGATATTAATATAAACCAATATTTAAATATGTGTAATTTACGTATCACTGATAAAGGGTATCGTCCTAATTCGCCATACAGTGCTGATAGATTTGTTGATTTGTTGACACAAAGGATTTTTCTTAAAAAATTTGTATGTATAATTTCTAATTCTTTTCCTGAATCATGTCCCCAGATTTCCGCAGAGTAATGAAGAACGGGGGTTACTAATTTATCAAAAAGGTTTAATTTTTCTTTAGTAGGGAATTCATATTGGTTTACAACAGAAAAAAGGCGATGAAGTGCTCTGTTACCGTGTTCTGATATTGATTTTATTGTTTTATACCAGTTTCCGTTTTTAAATAAAGTTACACCAAGATATTTGAATGATGCGACTATTTCCAACGGTTCACCATATAAAGTGAAGTTGAAACTTGTTTGTCGGTTACTTTTTTCAAAAATAACAACTTTTGTTTTACTAATGTTTATTTTTAATTTGTATGTATTACAATAGTTTTCAATGTCATTTAACATTAGTTGGGCTGATGTGGATGAAGTTGAAAATAGGACTTGGTCATCAGCATACGATAATAAAAAGAATTTTATATCGTCGATCGATATGATTCCTTCAATATTAGAATTAATATTTTCGATAATGTCATTAACGAACATCATGAATAGGATGCTTGAGCAAGGGTCTCCTTGTTTAACACCAGAGTATGAATTGATATATTCGGATATTTCATTGTTTAACCGGACGGCTGATTTCACCGACGAATACATCGCTTTGAGTGCAGAAATCATTTTAGTGCTTATTTGTTCGGTGATTAACTTTTGCCATAGTAGTGAACGATTTATACTGTCATAACATTTAGCATAATCAATGAAAATGCAATATAATTTTTGACCAGAGTTTAACACTTTGTTGATTATACTGTTCAGTATAAAGATACAGTCGACTGTGCTCTTTCCCTTTTGGTAACCAAATTGACAGTCAGATATAATTTTGTTTTCATCACACCATTTAGTCATTCTGTTTAAAAGTACCTGAGAATATATCTTTGATAAAATATTATTTAATGTTATTCCACGGTAATTTTTGGTATCGCTCGGATCTCCGCCTTTAAATATTGGTGTGATGTAACCCACTCCCCAGCTTTCAGGATATTGTGCAGTATCAAATATTGTATTGAATATGGTTTTGAGGTACGGTTTAATAGAATTGTATGTTGTTTTAATTATTTCAGCTGAAATATCATCAGGTCCACTAGATTTGCCATTGTTTTGTTTGAAAACTGCTTGATATATTTCCGACTCTGTAATTGGTGAATCGAGTTGTTCAATTACGGTTTGTGGTGTATTTAAATTATGTTCGTTTATTTCATTATCTATGCTGTCACTTGGTTCGTTTCCGATTAAGTCATTAAAGTGATTGAACATTTCGTTAATTTTAGGTTGATTTGTATTTTTATTATTAGGTTTATAGCATTTTTTGAGTGTTTTCCAAAACGTTCTTGGTTGTGTTTTTGCAATGTTATATAACCTCGTGCTTTCATTCATTTTGTATCTATATTTTGCTTTTCTTCGAATTACATTATAATTTGTTCTGTAATGTACAAATTGTTGTCTATTTGGGTTGGACTTATTCTTATTAAAGTTGTTTTTTGCGTTACGGAAATTGCATTTTGCAGTTCTACAAGTATTATCAAACCATTCTGGCGGTTTTTGATGCGGCTTTTTATTGTTATTAATCGTAAACACTTTTCCAAATGTCTGAACGCTATTTTCGTGTAAAAATTGTGTAAGAATATTAATTTGATTATTAACATTAGTTTCAGTAAAAATTGTATTTAATACTTGTATATTTTCATCTATTAACAAGTTAAATTCTTGTGATTTGTCATTATCAAATATTATTTTTAATTCTTGTTGTTTTGTTTCCTTTTTGTTGTTTTGTAAGTTAATATTATTTACTGTAAGAAAACTAAAATAGAGCCCAGCATGATCCGAGAATTCAGTCCAATCAAGTATTTCAAATTCATAAATGACATTCCGATGGAATGTGTCGTGGTGTGTTAGTAAATAATCGGTTACGCTAAGACCACGTGTTGAGGTGAAAGTGTAATTTCCTGTTCTATCTCCGGGCATACGACCGTTAGCTATGATATGGTTGGTTGATTTGCACATGGAGATTAAAGCTCGGCCTTGAAAGTCAATTACATGATCTTCATTCATTCGCTTCGGAATGTGTCCAAAATTTAGTTCACTTGAATTTGTATTAACGTTGTTATAATCATCTAAATGTTTATCGTATTATAATATATCGGATAATAAGCCAGTTCTTGAATTAAAATCTCCTACGATAAAAGTGTATCCTAAGGTGCAATATTGTTCTATGTTATTTTCAATTTCTTCGAAAAAATCAAAATCTACATCTTTTAAGACTTTTGAACTAGGTGGTGGAATGTAAGTACAACAAATGTAAATTTATCATGGATATTCCGAGGTTAACATCGATTCTACTATCTTTGCTTAATACAATTAAACGCATTGTTTAGGCTTCTGTGGTTTGCATTTGAACATAAGGACTTTTGTATAGCGTTATACTTTAAAATGATATTACACAAGGTGAAATAACAATTTGCATTTCAATTGCGTGTGTTCGATGATGTTAGCTTCTGTTTTACTAGTACTAAACTGGTTTGATCTTCTTTTATGATCACTGTAGTTAAACGGCGAAATAACATTGTACCTGTATTATAGTTAATTTAATATGTAGTTGTATTACGTTATAATATATTCAATTGTTAACTTACCTTATTTAAAAGACCGTATGTAGCGGATAGGAAGTCTACGCTCTTGATGGAAACTTATACGCATGTATATGGTTACTAATGCAGTCATATGAAACTTGTTAATATTTGTGCTAACTGACAAGTTTCAGTCGTATAATGAAACATGTTTGATTATTTATAATCATCAATAAAAATGAGCACAAATAAGGCAATTCTTAAAAACCATTACATCTATAATTTAAAAAGTCATAAAGCGTGTTCTGCTTTTAACATAGGAATTATATCCCGCAAATGGCGGCGGGATTCTTTTTTGCGGTATCCTGTTCGTGCATCCGTTCTTCTCTCCCTCCGTCTGTTCGTCCTTACAGCCTTCCATCTGTCCATCCTTTCGTCCGTCCGGAAAATTGTGTATCCGGAGCCATTCCTCTGAATAGCTCGGGATGATTGAATTGAAACTTGGTATGACAGGAAACATGCGCTTACGTATACATAGATGCGAGAATGATGCACGGCAAATGCCGTCATAATCAATGCGAAAATAAGGGATTAATTGTATGGCTCCTTTTGACTAAATAAGCCCACTTTCGCGTCCGTAGCCACATGTTGGGAATGTTTGGGCAGATTAACTGCACAGAAGTTTACGAGTTAATATGGATAAGAGGATAATGCACGTCAAATTGTGACGCAAACCATTCATCAATAATTTAGTTATGGCCCAGTTTACTTGAAAAGACTCTTTTATCCAGGTTGTTTTGTTTTGTTTTTCGCTGTATCTCAAATAGCATATGAGCCACAGCCATAAGGCTTACAACAGTTGTTCTCAATCATTTGGGGCTGAGTCAAATGACAAAGACAAGGGCAAGACCACATATTAAGGTCTCCGATAAGATATCGTATCATTCATAGTTAACCCATACCTACTTTGCATCAACGTATTTTCGAATTACTTTCTTAAATTATTCTCCTTTATTTGGCTGTGCGACAAAAGTAATACACATGTCTCTAAAGTCAACTTCACACAGTGAGATAAAATGTCCTAACATTTTAATTAAATACTTAGAATGCATGATTTGGTTTGGATTTTACCATGCAGACAGTTTCTTCATTGTCTAGGACTAAGTCCAATTGCTGACCGATGTAGCGATATAATTTGCACATAACATATGCCTTGGTAGGGCAGTTTGAAGCGCGTCATTCTCATAATATATCCTCCAGAAAATCTATACTGATTCGTCTTGCTATGTTCGGTATTAAAGTATTAACAATAAGAGCCGAAAATATTACGATTATATTTGAGAAAAGAATAATTGCAAACAAGTACTTGCTTTTTAACTATAAATATGACAGATTACGATAAAGTGAAAACAAGGGTTCTTGTTGAACATTCCAAAGAACTTTCGTTTTTTGAAAGCTATTTATATCTTATTTAATTTATATATTTAACATTGAAAGGCTTACCACGTTGATAGATGTTGATTGTTCGTTATATTGACAGGGTTTGGTTTCTTTTCATATTTCAATGCTGTCGAGTAGGTTAACATGTTTTTGAATTGACTTTGGTGAGTTTATTTAAAATCACAGGTTATTTGTTTAGGCGCGATTTGATAACTGGTAACTAGTAGCGACAATTTGCCGAATCTAATTGTACATTTGGACTATCTGACCGCTACCAGTAAAAAATATAAGTGACAACAAGTAGCGACTAGTTGTCGATACTTAGTGTTCGGCTGGACAAACTTGACATTTTTAGTGACTGGCTGTACAGTTGGACAAACTGGCATCTGGTATGAACTGCTCCCGAAACGTTTTACGTGAGTTTATATTGAGTGATGTCTATTTTATGAGTATGTAATTGCTTAAAAGCTGGTCACTCTCTCCCTTTGTAAATCGTTTACATCTACTTTCAATTAAGAGATTAATTGCAAACAAGTACATGCTTTTTGAACATTAATATGACAGATTACGATGATGCAAAAAGTGGTGCGCTTGTTGAACATTCCCGTGGAATTTCGTGTTTTGAAAGTTATTTATATCTCATTTATATCTTTAACATTCTTAGGCTTACCACGCAGTTAGAAGATGATCATTGTATTGACAGTGTTTGGTTTCGTTCCATATCCCAATGCTGTCGAGTAGGTTTACATGTTTTTGAATTGACTTTGGCGATTTTATTTAAGTCCGATTTGACGTTTGATTTAAAAAAAAATGCGCTTGCTTGTTAAACAACCCACAGGTACCTTTAAGAAAAGACTCTATTAATACAATTGATATATACAAGTGATACATCTGTTAAAATTACTGCACAGCGAAATGGCTGGAAAATATCGAACAATCGTTTAAAAAAACAATACATGCATCACTTTTGTTTTTAAATCTGCAAATACATTAATCATTTCGAAAACAAGAAATTCATTGTTTTGAAAATAAATTGCGTTGATTTTTTAGGTGCAAATCCCTTGCGTTTGGTTGAATCCAAATACAATAAGGCATATGTAATACACATTTGTGACCTTTGACCTCATTGTGTGACGTTGATCTTGAGATTGTGGATTACCTGTAATGAAAAGCCATATAAGGATGTATATTTGCAGAAAATAATACATAATCTATTGATGCATAATGAATACGGACAAAATGTTGAATAAGTCATAAATATTGTGATCTTAAGCTTCAATAGTAACCTTGACTTTTCCTCTATGTTTATTGTTCTTGCAGGAGACTCAGACCCATATAATACAGACATTTTATGTATGATTAAATACTTACAAAATCATGCATATTTAAAGAAACCTTGTTACAGTTAACCTCAACGTGTGAACTTTACTCTAGGGACCTGAGTTTTACATTTAACGCACAGCCAGATAAAGGGTGACACAAATTTGTTAGATTCTTTCATCTTGAGTTATTAATTACTCAGACACAGATGATTGAGAACAACTGTGGAAATTGTCATGGGTTTTGCTCATATGCTTTTTAACATATAGCTCAAAAAAGAAAATGGATAAAAGGCTCTTTTCTAATAAAACTGTTCCATAACCCAATATTGACAAATGGTTTGCGTCTTAATGTGACGTGCATTATCCTCTTATTCATATGCACACGTATAAATGTAAATGAACTCAGTCCAAGCATTACAAACACATGTGTTTCCGCGCGCGAAAGTCAGCTTATGTGCAAGACTAAAATGACCATAACACCATTATTTGCAAATCGAGTGCGACGGTTGATGATACTCAATACACAAGCATTCATGGTTAGCATAATCGTGGTCATGTGTTGTTGTATCTATATTTTTATTTGTATATAATACATACATTCGTTTGTGATCATATATCTGACTCATTTAACACATTAAATTGTGCGATCGGACACAATTACAACTGTGCCTGACTTATTCCCGATGTTATGTGTACAATTTGACTAACTGTTAGCTGTTAGTGACTGGTTAATAATGCTAAGTGTTAGGTAGGACTAAGTGACCACCGATAGCAACATGATTTTGACGCTTCGAGCGGGGTAGGACAAACTGGCCACTTTAAGTAACTCGTTGTTGATGCTTCGTGCAGGTTAGGGCGAACTGGCAATTGTTATCGACTGATAGATGCTTAGTGTTCAATATGATAAAATGACTACTGGAAATGACTGGATGTCAATGCTATGTGTATGGCTTGACTAACTGGCCATTTGAAGCGGCTGGCCATCGATGCTTAGTAAACAATTTGACTAACTGGCTATTGAAAGCGGCTAGTAATCGGTGCTTAGTTTACAATTTTACTGAATGGCCATTGGAAGCGGTTGGTTATCGGTGCTTAGTTAACAATATGACTAAATGGCCATTGGAAGCGGTTTGTTGTCGATGTTTAGTTAACACTTTGACTAAATGGCCATTGGAAGCGGTTGGTAATCGATGCTTAGTTAACAATTTGACTATCTGCTCATTGGAAGCGGTTGGTTATCGATGCTTGGTTGACAATGTGACTAACTGGCCATTGGAAGCGGCTTGTTATCGGTGCTTAGTTAACAATTTGACTAACTGGATATTTGAAGCGGCTTGCTATCAATGTTGTGTGAACAATTTGACTAACTGGCCATTGGAAGCGGCTGGTTATCGATGCTGTGTGAACAACTTTGGAAGCGGTTGGTAATCAATGCTTAGTTAACAATTTGACTAACTGGCGATTGAAAGCGGCTGGTTATCGGTGCTTTGTTAACATTTTAACTAACTGGCGATTGGAAGCGGCTGGTTATCGATGCTTAGTTAACAATTTGATTAACTTGCCATTGAAAGCGGTTGGTAATCGATGCTTAGCTAACACTTCATCAAACTGGCCGTTGGAAACGACTGGTCATCGATGCTTAGTTAACAAATTAACTAACTCGCCATTGAAAGCGACTGGTTATCGATGTTTAGTTAACAATTTGACTAACTGGCAAATGGTAGCGCGGTTTTACGATGGTTTGTGTAAGTTGGACTTACTTGTCACTGGGTACAAATATTTTTCGATGCTTAGTGCACTGTTCGACGAAATGCCATCTCTTATTGACTGATTTCTGACATTTAGTGTACAGTTTTACTTTAGAACAATTGGTAAAGATTAAGTATCAATGAACTCAGTCCAAGCATTTCTTACATGTGGCTCCGCGCGCGAAAGTGGGCTTATTTGCAAGGCAAACATGATCATAACTCCATTTTTTGTAAATCGAGTGCGACGGTTGATGATTATCAATAAACAAGCATTCATGGTTAGAATAATCTTGGTCATGAGTTCAATCTATTTTCTTATGTGTATATAATACATGCATTCTTTTTAGATCAAATATATGTCTCCTTTAACGCAAATGTGAACAAGACTGTTTAACCCACCGTATAAATGCTTATGAGTTTCAATCAAGATGAAAGAGCTCCTTCCCATACGGTGCATAAGGTATTTTAAATAAGGCAAGTGAACAATTGCATTGTATTATGTTATACAACCAAATATTGAATGAACTATAATACAGGTAGAAAGCTATGTCTCCGTCTTCGCAAAGTAATCATTATAAGTGTTCAAACCGTTTAAGAATTGATACAACTCAGACCACAGAACACAAACAATTGAACTGCTACTTGTTACCTTTCATATTTTTTGTTAAATTATACGGCTTTACACGATACCATATGTTCAAATGCACACCATAGAAGCCACGACGAAACTGTGTGAGCCATGATAAATTAAGTATTTAAAAAGTTGAATAAGTCTTTATCGAATAGTTTAATAGATTTTATTGTATAATACAAAGATAGGAGGATTGCGGTCAATCTCAGAACACCCGTGATACATGGTGTTCAATACCAGATTACTATTCCAGTATACACACTTTTGAAATAATGCTACATCGTTTGAAATGACAATTACTTTCTAACAATTACCAACGATATAAATAATACTCACTATTGCACTAACAAGCAGTACGCAACGCATACTCGTTCTCAAAATTAGTGGCCTGAACATGTATTTAGCCATACAAGATTTTATGATTTTGAAATCAGATGATGATCTACTGACTCTATACACAAATCATGATCTATTCTAAATGCAATTTATCTTGTAGTTTGTGGAATTAAAAATGCTGACCTTCAATTTAATAGGACGTTATACTAAGTGTTCAAGTGTATGTATTACCAAGTACATCAACGGATAGGGCCACATGCTATTCATTAAAAAATACTGTAATAACATATTTTAAGGTAAGATTTCTTGAAATTCATTGAACGCTATTCATCATGACATTGGTACAATTGGTCCAAAAGCCATGATACAATTTCAATAAAGATGTGTGTGTGTGTATAATATATTGGTGTTTGTTATTTATTAATATTTGCAAATGTACTGTCCCGGGTGAGGATCGAACCCACGACCTTCAGACGCTCTTATGACTATGAGACTGACGCGATACCTACTGCCCCAAGGCCATGACTTCTGAGCCCATAATGAGCTACCACAATTGAAAAGGCTGAATTTTGGCGGGGAATTTAAATGGCTATTCTTTATTTGTTTATTCTTAATTTGATCTATTCCAGATTTCCATATATAATCAAGAAAATATCTACATTATGACTTTGCTTTTTGTTTTGTAAACAATATAATGTGAAATGTTATAATATTTTATGACTTTTGACTCACAAGGTTAACAATAACAAGATATGATTATGACAAAGTGAAATTCTCTGACAGCATTATAATCCTCACAAACTATGACTTCCACCAGGATTTGAACCTGGATCTTTCACATTTACAGTGAACATGCTACCAGTTGCACCATGGAAGTTGGGGTTTGGTGTTGGACTAAAGACTTCAGCAATGAATTTCCAGTGTTAAAGGGGCCTTTTCACAGATTTTGGCATTTTTTAACTTATTCATTAAATGCTTTATATTGATAAATGTAAACATTAGATCGTAAAAGCTCCAGTAAAAAATCAAGAATAAAATTAAAAAAAGGAAAAGAACATTGCCCGGAGCAGGATTCGAACCAGTAACCCCTGGAGTCCTGCCAGAGTCCTGAAGTAAAAACGCTTGATCCTACTGAGCTATTCCGCCGAGTACACATTCTTGACGTATTTTATACCTTATATAAGCAATCTTCGTAGTAATACGCAATTTAACGACAAAAACAGAACTATCCAAATTATTCAATCGTTTCGCGTTGCAACGCTTTATAATTTTTAGGTTTTATTATCGTCAAAAGATGCATATAATGGCTATATTAGAGCATGGTAAGTATTCAGTATTACTGTTTCCTCACAAATATCATAACTAAAACGAAAATTTGCGAATCTGAAACAACTTTTTTCAATTTTGTCAATTTACCAAAGCGTGAAAAGATCCCTTTAATGCAATTATCTTATAATGTCCAGGCACACAACACCTGTCCCCTTATTATATATATCAGCGTCTTTATGTGACCTGAATCCAAAACTCAAGTTACTTTTCCAGTAATTGGTCACAAAACACTTCCAGTCTCCGTCAGGGTGATTCATAAGCAGGTTTGTTGTAATAGATTGCAATCTAAATATCACTGTTGAAATAGTTCACAAAGCACTCTCAAATATACTGTCTCTATCAGCAGATGATATATATAATACACTGTCTCTGTCAGTAGATGATAATAACACTCAAAAGCACCGTCTCTGGCAGTAGATGATATTAACACCCAAAAGCACCGTCTCTGACAGAAGATGATATTAACTCTCAAAAGCACTGTCTCTGACAGCAGATGATATTAACTCTCAAAAGCACTGTCTCTGACAGAAGATGATATTGGAACCTTTCGAATTGTGGTAGCGTTACGTTCAACGATTGGTCAGTATAACCACAATTCAACCACAATTGATATGAGCTGATTTGCTATGGGGAGCGCTAGCCGGACAGTTAAATTGAATAAAGAGAGTAATAGGTTGGTGACGTGGATGGAGAATGGTTATCAGGCTCGTCGGAGAATCTTATCGGGTTTTCGCCGATAAGATCCCCCGACGAGCCAGATAACCATTCTCCATCCACGTCACCAACCTATTATTCTATTTATCCTGTCACATTTACAACATTCGTTGAAATGTTTCTAAAATATATAGTTTTCCAGTATTTTGTGTTTAAATATTTAAAATGGGAAACAAAAACACGCCGCAGCAGAAACATTGTGACGTCACGTCATGCAAAACGCTAAGGCTAGCTTCCGTCTTGTTAAACAATCGAGTCAATCGTTATTAATTCAATACACAAAGACGAAATTATGCTGTTAAAATATTAAATTTTTAAACAAACAGCACTTTACACGTATGTTGTAATTTTTTTAATTGAAAACAAGTATATTTTATTAATAGGAAATAGTACAGGCGTGCGCATGCGCGAACAGCAACTGACGGATATTCGAGGTCACATGGTCATCTAGCCTTATATCTTTTGGGATATTAGGTTACCGGGTTATCGGGCTGATTTAAAGGCATGTTACAGGATAAAATCCTATAGTAGCACATTAGGAAAGGGCGATACAGATCTATTTAGTGTGATATGCGGTCTTTTAGGGCCGCAAAACGCTCCGACGTCCTTAGGAACATTAATCGCCCACCTTGATTGCGTACTCTCATCAGTTATGATCTGAAAATGGTACTCAACATGTCCGAGTGTGCGCTTTGGGATCAGCTGGAATTAATTGTGCGCCCTTCCTCACCCACTTTAGAGGCGCATATGGCAATGGTCTTGGATAAGCACCAATGATCAAACTAAGGTCTCACAGAACAGAACAGAACAGAATAGTTCATTCTTGACTTAAGCATGTGAAGCTCATCGTCGTTAACATACATATAAATAACAGCATGCGTTGAAGTACACACAAACAACAAACATCATTTTAAAGAACAGTTAAAATAAATAGACACGAAACAAACATATTTCCTGAACATATTTCGTGAGAATGGTTCATGGATGTGTTTAATACACAGTGATCACACAATGTTATGCATATAGTTTTACAAATATAGCAATAATTACATAATTCTGACCTTATTTTCTTTGTAAAAAATGTATTACTATTTAACACTACATATTTTTAACATTTTCTCTTATTTTGAAGCATTTTAAACTAAACATGGCTAGCTTTCTTAATACAGTTTTGTTTGTACTATTAAGTAGTTCAATAAACTTGAACATATTTGGCCGGACTCTGTCACAAATACACAAATTTGTAGGAAATATACCTGTCAATTTAAGCTTAAAACGCGCGGCATAAATAGCGCATAAGCCTCGGGTCAGTTGGGGATAGGATAATGCGCCCTACATTGTATAGGTCTTTGCATACAGTAAATCCGTGTCTGGAGTCTGTTACAATAAAAAAGAAGCAATAATTAGCAGTTGCAACTGTTCATCGAATATTTTGCTTGGCAATATCGATATATATTCCAAAAGTAAATTGCAGCACATGCTAGGATAATCATTTATTTGTACAAGTCTTGAATATAGGCAAACATTACGGCCGAGAAAAATAAATACATACTTGCACTAAACCTAACACATGGTTTGACTGTATTGACAGCTTCAAATGTGGCACTTGGTAAGCAAGCGAACCAGACTGACACAGTTGCCGGGGCAGATCCGTCTCGGGCTGTAGATGGAGATTCATGGATCCACGTGTTGGGAGGGAGCGTCTACCATCGGAGGAGAGTGGACGCTTGATCTTAAGAATTATTATAACATAGAGGAGGTTTCGATACATGCTGGTATGACTTCATTGTTGTAATTTCCGAATGGCTTATATAGTACGTAAATTGTAATTTTTACAAGAACCAATCAAACTGGCCATGCAATTAAACTGGTATAGAATTTAACTCATTAAAGGGTCAATTTCGGCACTATTTTTTAATCTAAATTGTATTGCATCTTTGTTATAAACTGTTGTGTTTACGTGTTTTGTTATGTTTATAGCACGTTGTATCCATTTTAGAACCGATCTCACAATGGGTGACATCTGTCGGAGCACATTCAACCAATGCGTGGTAAGTACTCGTATTGCTATTCTACGTTGACTATTCAAACCAAGTAAAGATGAAATCTAAACATCACAAGTGTCTCGTTGAACCAAGTATTCACATAACGATATGTAAATTATATATGTTAATGTCGTTATACTATATATTTTCATGAAGTGCTTGTATAGTTGATCATAATAATAATATCGCAAGTAAACAAATCGTTAAATATTTTTTTTTCTTCTTTTTCATTCCTGCTTACTAACGTTTTCGGTACTGATAACATCAATTCGTGAATACTGTATTAACAAATACTAATATAATTCTAATTTCCACAGTTTCTGGTCGCACATCATTTACAATTCGTTTCGTTTACCGTATTTTAGTAATCTTGTAGGAGAAACAGTGCCACAATTGTTTCATGTCGCTAATGTTTTTCAATGATGCGGCGTCTCATCTGGGTCTGCGCTGTTTGCTTAAATCAATTTCTGTGAGAAATATTCTAAATATAGAAATAAATATAGTAGACATAACTAATTTTGGAAATAAATTGATCCAATTTAGAAGTATGGGAGAGTCCACTAGGCATAAATGGGTTAATGATCTTCTTTTGAGTGATTGATTGATTGATTGATTTTATTTGGTAAAAATATGAACATAACATAGTTACTAGTTAATGCAGACAACACGAAATATATTATCATAGCAATATACATAGTTAACCATGGAATGCACACACAATACCAAGGATAACACAAAAAAGAGAAAAATGATTTTCACTTATTTCCATTGTGGTCCTTGATATTGGTGGCAGTAACCATGAAACAGTCATGTATTAAATATTTAATAATTGATATGTATCAAATATGTACTGTTTAACATATCAAGTATATTACTGATAAAGTTATGACAAATATTATCACATGTACATTATATCACAGAAGTTGCTTAAGAAAGTATCACACTGCATATGTAGTTAATAAACACACTTTGTAGCACACTAAGAGTTTGAAAAAAAAATATGAGATCATTGCATCATAATGATCATAAGACTTAAAAATGCATTACAGTTTTTAAAAGAACATAAAATACATACTAAAAGTACACTATACAAATCTATAAAGACTGTAAAAAGTGTTTTTTGATGGCACCCTTGAAATTATTAGGTTTAGATACATCCCTGATGTTTTGTGGAAGATTGTTCCATAAACTGATACCATTATTTGTAAATGTTTTAGAACCAAAACTACCTACTCTTGGTTTGGAAAAACGACCATTGTCTACAAATGTAAAATTATCAGCAAAATGATCAGATTCTGGCTGAGCTTCCATATTGGACCTAGTGCAACGATTATGCACACCAGACAATGGCTTAAAATGCTCACCTATATACTCTGGTGCAAGGCCATTTTTAACCTTATGTACATGACAAAGTATGATCTGTTCTACTCTTTTTGAAACAGGCAGCCAACCTAAGTATGAAAACTGTTCTTGACCAACATGGGATCTGTTATCCATATTCATAACAAATCTTATCACCTTGTTTTGTGTAGTTTGAAGCCTATTTTTAAGTGACTGTATAAGACCAGGGTACCAAAAGGAGCAGGCATAGTCAAAGTGGCACTGTATAAAGGACATGACAAGGAGTTTTCTAATGTGCAATGTTAAGAACTTACTTTTTCTGTAGTTCTCGTCATGTCATCTCTAGGGTTGAAGGCTAGGCTCTTGTCGAATATAAGTACACACCCCGCCAACATGTCGATTCCTGTCGTGCCGTCTAATAACATAGTTTGGAATGGAGACTTCAGAGTCTGATACTGTGTCGTCCAGCCATGTCTCAGAAAGACATATTCAAGCTGCACGCGTACGATTGGCTAGTTATCTTAACTCGTCTAGCTTGTGGATCAAACTTCTGACATTTAAGTGAAGGAAATGTAAGCCACGATTCCCAAACACCTTGTACTGGCTGTCAAAGGATGTACACGACTGGTCGGATGATAGAGAAGAACGACTCCCCTGATCAGTGGGCCCAGAACACGGATGAACGTCGCCACAAAGCAATAATAACAAAGGAAGTGGGTGTTTGGTGTTACAGCATCGATATAAAGTGTTTCTCTTTCTGTCTGGTGTAGAATAAGCAGTAGCAAATTTTTCATAAAATATCAACTGTCCATAAGAAACATCGATCCTTGTTGAAGCAAGTGGGTGGGGAATATGTCATCTTGGATATAACGTTCACCGATCCGTGTAAGGATAAAAACAGCAGTAAGAAAACCTCTTGTGTAGTTCATTGTGTTGAGTTGTGTATTTTGTGTAAACATTTGTAAATTGTATTTTATAAAAGGTTGCGTTTGCCGAGAAAGTGAGGTTGTTAAGAGTAGATATTAATGGATACGTAGGAAACGACCCTATGGGAAACCACGCTGCCGGAGTTGGAGAGATTAAGTGCTACGTTGAGGATGGCTGGGAAAATGTGTGGAGTACAGCATCAACACGCATTGATGCTGGTCGTCTTACGTTTTCTCCAAACTTGGTATGATTCTTTTCTTTTTTCAAAGAGGTGGGAGGGGGCGGTAAGAAGTAAGAATGTATTGTCTTTAACCATGCGTGCGTAGGTAATCGTGTGTGTCTCGGTGTGCGTGCGTGCTTGTGTGTGCTCGTGTGTGTGATTGTGCGGTTTCAAATGCCAAGGTTTTTTCCTTGTATTTCAGACGAAATTATGCTCATCCAATCGTTTAAAGCTCACAGTGGCACCTGGACTTCCAAATACGTTCATAGACGCTGTCCGTATACATGGGATCGCAAGTAAGTAGCGTAACTGTAGGAACTTAATTTTGAACCATCTAAATCTATTCAAATGAGACATTATCTCCATCGTCTACACGGCGCTGTTGAACAATGGCAAAGCGTAAAAAGTAACTGGGTGTGCCTATTTTTTTCAGAATATAAATGAAATTCATATTTATGAATGATTAATACCAATTAACTATTTGTCATATATTGTTTTAAACGTTATAACGAATTAAGGAATGCATAAATTCATCCCTCCGCCACTCATACAAATGTGTTTTATTTAACAACTCATGAAAAGAAAGTACGATCTTACACTGAAATCAACAAATAAAGTATATATCATCATCGCGGAAGTTTTCAGTTGAACTCTTTTAAAATCCATATATACGGCGAAAAATCTTACACAACTTGTCCGGAGTCGTTCTCCTGCACTTTTGATTTCAGACTTTGGAACTTAAGGCTTGATATGAACTACTTTGTTATTTTCATTCTAGGTTAAACATTACAACAGTAAATATATATATATATATATATATATATATATATATATATATATATATTGTTTATTTTTGTATGTTTAATTATGCTCTGCGCATATTTCTGTACTGAAATTTAGTACGGTGCACATTTTGATTTTTGATTTTGGGGGATTTGAAGTTTACAAAAAGAGGTAACTCTTGCTTCAATACTATAAGAGTTATTTCCCTTTACTAATTTTTATTCAATTTTGCCCACATCATATAGTGAAAATGATAATAGGCTTTGAAATAAATATGCGGTAAGAACTTTATGAGCGGAAATGCATTGCATAAAAACCAAAACTTCTGCTTTCATAATTTCACAGGTGTTGCTCTTTTTGCGTTCATTCTGAAATTAAATTTAGATCATACCTTTACTATTATGTGAGCTATCAAAATAAAACTTGTCTTTGCAAACCTGAAGAGATACAAGTTTACATAAGCCAATATGTGTCCGTTAAAATGATGCAATAAGAAATTTTGTGATAAATCAAATGCATTATGCTTAAGACACGAAAATGCACGGCTAGTCTTGCGAACGTAAGCTTCAAGCTTAGTGTTGCTATGAATCAAACAAATTAGAAAAGTATCGACTACATGAGTAATTGCGGATAAAGCTCACGGTAAAACAAGTTTTTTTACACATCTACATTATATGGCATTCTGTCAATCATATCGTGGCATTCTTTCAAACATTTCTTGGCACATTATATGGCATTCTGTCAATCATATCGTGGCATTCTTTCAAACATTTCTTGGCACATTATATGGCATTCTGTCAATCATATCGTGGCATTCTTTCAAACATTTCTTGGCACATTATATGGCATTCTGTCAATCATATCTTGGCATTCTTTCAAACATTTCTTGGCACATTTTATGGCAATCTGTCAAACAAATCTTTTCATTCTGCAATTAAACCTCGGCACTTGTACAAATGTTTTATAGCTAAAGAAATATCAAATAATTTGAATCACGTACACCGCATGCAGGAATATGGTTCGGATTTTGTGAAACATGTTTTTGTGTTAGACTGCTTTAAATATTAGGTACACTGGTTGAAGATAAATAAAATGTATCAAACTAATGTTCGATAGTTCAATGTCGATTGTAAGTGATGAACAACTGATTCGTTTTTATAAATCTCATTTGTTTTGCAGTACTTGTAGCTCAATCCTATAAAATCGAAATGGGACTGACACACGGAAAGAACGAAGCTGAGAACATCATGAACCTGTCTACATACAGCACGGCCACATGGAATGAGACTGACACACGGAAAGAACGAAGCTGAGAACATCATGAACCTGTCTACATACAGCACGGCCACATGGGACTGATACAAGGAAAGAACGAAGCTGAGAACATATGGGACTGACACACGGAAAGAACGAAGCTGAGAACATATGGGACTAACACACGGAAAGAACGAAGCTGAGAACATATGGGACTGACACATCGAAAGAACGAAGCTGAAAACATCATGAACCTGTCTACATATCGAAATGGCACTGACACACGGAAATAACGAAGCTGAGAACATCATGAATCTGTCTACATACAGCACGGCCACATGGAATGGGACTGACACACGGAAAGAACGAAGCAGAGAACATCATGAACCTGTCTACATACAGCACGGCCACATGGAATGGGACTGACACACGGAAAGAACGAAGCTGAGAACATCATGAATCTGTCTACATACAGCACGGCCACATGGGACTGACACACGGAAAGAACGAAGCTGATAACATATGGGACTGACACACGGAAAGAACGAAGCTGAGAACACATGGGACTGACACACAGAAAGAACGAAGCTGATAACATATGGGACTGACACATCGAAAGAACGAAGCTGAGAACATCATGAACCTGTCTACATATCGAAATGGGACTGACACACGGAAAGAACAAAGCTGAGAACATCATGAACCTGTCTACATATCGAAATGGGACTGACACACGGAAAGAACGAAGCTGAGAACATCATGAACCTGTCTACATTTCGAAATGGGACTGACACACGGAAAGAACGAAGCTGAGAACATCATGAACCTGTCTTCATACAGCACGGCCACATGGAATGGGACTGACACACGGAAAGAACGAAGCTGAGAACATCATGAACCTGTCTACATACAGAACGGCCACATAGGACTGACACACGGAAAGAACGAAGCTGAGAACATCATGAACCTGTCTACATACAGCACGGCCACATGGAATGGGACTGACACACGGAAAGAACGAAGCTGAGAACATCATGAACCTGTCTACATACAGCACGGCCACATGGGACTGACACACGGAAAGAACGAAGCTGATAACATATGGGACAGACACACGGAAAGAACGAAGCTGAGAACACATGGGACTGACACACAGAAAGAACGAAGCTGAGAACATATGGGACTGACACACGGAAAGAACGAAGCTGAGAACATCATGAACCTGTCTACATATCGAAATGGGACTGACACACGGAAAGAACGAAGCTGAGAACATCATGAACCTGTCTACATATCGTAATGGGACTCACACACGGAAAGAACGAAGCTGAGAACATCATGAACCTGTCTACATATCGAAATGGGACTGACACACGGAAAGAACGAAGCTGAGAACATCATGAACCTGTCTACATACAGCACGGCCACATGGAATGGGACTGACACACGGAAAGAACGAAGCTGAGAACATCATGAACCTGTCTACATACAGAATGGCCACATAGGACTGACACACGGAAAGAACGAAGCTGAGAACATCATGAACCTGTCTACATACAGCACGGCCACATGGAGTCCCGGCAACAAGGGGACTTATATATATTTAAGGATTCAGGCGAATCAAAAAATGAAACGCTGAGTCTTTGCGAGGTCCAAGTAAAAGGACAACTACAACAAAGGACACTTTGTACGAATATGCTTCACGATACTGCTATAAGTAATCGTCCGTTCTATTATCAAATACTGGTTATTTTATATACAAGATGTACGGTTCATGTATTTATTTAATTGTCTTACATTCTGTCCTGATGCAAGTTTATGATATTCAGTTTTAAGTCATAAGCAGCATATTACAAGAATGGTTGATTAATTATTTGGAAACAAGATGAAAACGAGAACACCAAACATACATTCTGAATAAAGACACATTAATTTCATGTAACTAACGTAAACTCCTGTGTGCTTTAGACTTTCAGGTCGACACTGGCATCGCAATGTCGAATCCTCCAATCAGTACAGTCTTCAAGGTTGTGAGCAACACCGTGTGCGCGTTCGTCTGTCTGCGTCAAACGGAACCGGAGTGTTTGACTGCGCAGTTTGATCAGGCAACGAGCAGATGCGCACTGTTAAACGGATTCGAGCACAACCATGACCCTAGCAATGGAACAATAACAATTGTGTTCAAGTTTGCGGCACATTTCTTTGCAAACTAGCATTGATTTGATTTTCCGTTCCACAATTGAGTCTAATTTTAAGGTCCTATCTCCAGTAAACATCAATATGTCGATAGAAATGTTGACACAAAAATTAGATACAAAAATATCATTTAGGTAAAGATAATCGGTTAAACAAATATCGATAATGGTTTTAAAATCTAGTATTATTCTATGTAGTCCTTCGCATATCCTTAAGTTCAATGGAAATCACTCATAACAAGCTTCAACATTCGGTTTTTGAATATTGTTCAGTGAATGCCAGTGTTCCCGATTTTACGCCTAACTTTGAACAAGTAGAAATATAAATGATTCTTAAACATTTTGCTTATGAATACAAACTTTCGTTGCTGATATAAATTGATGTCCTGACAATATTTGGAAGTCACAATTCTGAAGCGTCGTATTCTATATATAAGTTTTTCATAGATTTCACTAGCAATTCTTGAGTCAATACAATGAGATGATACGGTGTTTCTGTGTTACACGCTGTTATTACAACAATCATATTGCGAAAGAGATGTTAGTCGATGTACAATGGGTACGATTTGTTGTCGTGTTCAGGTATGGAATGAGTGAAGTATTGGACGTCATCATTGATGACGTTCATTCGAACGAATGATAAAGGGGGCTAAGTTTCGTTAAGCTGGGGCAAATCACTGCGATTTGAGGCGCTTGAAAACTGGTCGAACACGTTTGCTGAAATTTGACATGTATATGGACAAGAATGCGATCTACCTGTTGGCGTAGGCGTTATACCTGGGAAAAATCAAGTTTTCGAGTATTTTGTGTTTAATTTTTTTTCTGCGAAACACAACGCGCGTAGATAAACATTGTGACGTAACGTCATGAAAAGCGCTTAGGCTAGCTTCCATCTTGTTAAGAAACTAAGTTACGCGTTATTAATTCAATATAATATTATACAGTTATGCGTTAAATCTATAAACAACGACGTAATAATTGTGTTTAAATATCAATACGAAGTACACATGCATGTCTTTTGTGCAGATCGAGTGTGGTTGTTTAGATATTCATGACATAAATCTATGTTATTGTGTGCGACGAGTTGAAGAAAGGTTTACACGGCGAGGCTTTCCGAGACGTGTCGGATAAATGTAAGTACACACTGGTATTAACAAGGTATTCTATTTATCCGATAATATCTTTAATATACATGATAATCATGAGACAAATACATTGTTAATTTAGAGTTTAATTATTGAATCAATAAAGAAACGTGAGCAGTAAATCAATTGAGTATAAACAACTAGCTTACCTTAATGACGACAATAATCCAATATAATATAACAATTACAATTATGTATGATAAACACACAATCCGAAATACGTTTTTGCATTCGTTCGATGCTTTAAACAAATAAATAACTGTTAAAAACATCCAGAGAATTTAACTTAAAATTGTTTGTTTTGACAAATAAATTACGTCACACAACATACGTCATAAATTGCGCAATCAGTTGCATGCAAAATAAAAGTACGGAAAGCCGGTTTTGAGAAATGTTTATATAGAGGAGCAAAAAAGTATGATATAAACAATAACAAACGATAGAGTGGTGACGGACTTCTCAAAATAGCATTAATTGAAATAGTTTCATGTATATTAAAATATCTGTGATATCTTTGGATACCATCATCAAATACACAGAAAAAATAAAATACAATGTAAGTATCACGTGTACTTGAATTTGTCCGACGAGTTGAAGAAAGGTTTACACGGCGAGGCTTGCCGTGAGCAACACATCATTAGCAGCATAAAGTGCGTAACAAATAAACAAAATAATCAAACATAATTATAATTTCACGTAGCACATTAAAATATCTATTGCAACTGACACCGTTTTGTAGCGAAATTTGATGACTCAATTTCAGCTTTAACAAGAGTTATAAAAATACTTAATTAAGTATAAACGTCACGCGTATCTAAATGACATCGTTAATCCAATGTTTGTAACAATAAGTTGACTACTTTAATCCAAAGTTTATAACAAACACCTTGAAACGATATGCACTTCCACCTTTATTAATCCATGTCTTTGTCGAAACTTAGTTCAAACCACACAATTGTATTGTATTTCTATCTATGTTTACATTTATGCATGATGAACACACAATCCGAAACACGTTTTGCATTCGTTCGATGCTTTAAACAAATAGTTTACAGATAAAAAACACAACGTCCGCGACATGTTCTTAAATTCCAGAGAGTGTAAATAAAACTGTTGTGTTTCGTCACCGAAATGACGTCACACAATGTACTGCGTAGTACATTTCGTAATATAAAATCAAAGCGCTGATTGCATTGCAAAATGAATTCAACACTATCTTGAACGCAACGCTATAATGATGTTTCAATAAAATACACAGAATTTTGTAAACACAGAAAAAGGCTTAATGCTAGTCGATAGTGTTTAAGATGGGGATGTCCGACACAATGCAGTGGTTTGCTCTTTTCACGTTTTTAATATTATAGTAATGGGAATTGAAGTTCTACTTTTTAAGGTAGCTAATCGAACGGCTTCGAAACAATAAACATGTCTGCGAGTATTATGGTTAATTTCATGTGATGTGTATATTAAATTTTTGCGAGGACTTTGGTTACCATCATTAAATGCACAAAAAGAAATAGGTTCTTAATTTTATTTCATTTCACCACTCATTCCATCCCGCGAAACCCTTAAGGTGTCGCAACTCTAGTATGGAATGAGTGATGTATTGGACGTCATCATTGATGACGTTCATTCGAACGAATGATAAAGGGGGCTAAGTTTCGTTAAGTTGAGGCATATAGCCGCGATTTGAGCGCCTTGAAAACTGGCCGAACACGTTTGCTGAAATTTGACATGTATATGGACAAGAATGCTATCTACCTGTTGGCATAGGCGTTATACCTGGCAAAAATCAAGTTTTCGAGTATTTTGTGTTTAAATACTTTTATGGGAAAGGGCACGCGCACAGATAAACATTGTGACGTCACTTCACAAACAGCGTTAGACATCCGCCATCTTGTAACGCGACAAAGAAACTCAGTGTTATTAGTTCAATAAGCACAGAAAATATGATTGTGTTTAATTATCATTAATACAAATGTCTATATTTTGTGCAGCGGATGTTTATTCAGACGGATACGACAGAATTACGTAAGTATCATTGTGTACTTTACAGTAGATTTTACTACGGAAGAAATTTATTATATCTCACTCAGTCACTGACAAAATGAGCTTGACACATAAACAACAACCGGATCGGATTTACATCCACATAATATTGTGCGAATCCGATGCTATTCAAATTACTAATGTTTGATAACGTTTGATGAATTCGTTATATCAATATGCATTAACTTTCAAGGGGAATAATTATAATTGAAATGTGCGATTCAATGACAGTGTTATATTGGGATAATTAGTCGTTTAGCCGTAACAGATAAGTATTTAGTTTGTTGTGTTTCATTTTCAACATAGTTTTACCGTTTTTTACTTAAAGTAAAACAGTCAGTTCAGTCGTCATTATATCTTGAATTTTAAATATTGAAATACATGTCGGATATTTCATATTTTCGGACGTTGCTACGTAAGCTAGTTGTCAACATAATTATTAAGATACATATTTACCTTTTACCATACAGTTGTGCAGCTGTTGTCTACTTAATGACGCGCTGTTTAATGTCTAGATCTATAATGTTCTTCTGCCCGTGATGATAATAAGTCTTTAAATCAACAAACCCCAGCAATGTCAATGGTCTGTCAACATTAGAAAAATATTAGCTAAAGAAACTTCAGCGTACAATTTATATGGTATTGACATACCTGTACTTTGAAGCAAACTCTGTATCGAAAGTCAACCAGAGTCGTAACATATTTATGTCACGCAATAAATCAAAGAATACTCATTTTCTTGGATACATTACTACATATATTGGTGAATGAATATAAATTACTGCATCGAGGAATATTTTAAGGTTTAAATGTTTCAAATGCAGCTAACAATAGATGAAAATAACTCTCATCAGTCTGAAATTCACAATTTTGAAGCCATTGTCGCTTTGTCCAAGACTAGTTTTCATTTGGATACTGTCGGATCATCCTTGACATCTTTTGCTGATATTGTAAACAATAAAACATTACCTTTGTTTTCTGAAATCTATTATTTGTGATTAACAACATACGTCTGGTGGATTATAAAACTGATTTCAGTGTGAATCGGGTAGTTTTAAATATTTACTTTGAGTTTGTATTTACACTACAATTTGTTAACAAAACAAGCCAGAATATTCTAAAATACCGGGAAATGTCATTCTGAATTTGAAAACACTTGAGCACATGGTATACAAATACAAATTTTATTTTAAGTCAGTTTGTACATAACAAGTATAACATTAGCGATGTATCGCTATTGACTGACATATGGTATGTTACTAAAAGTAGAAATACCGTGAAATCTCGGGAGATTCGCATTTCAAGAAAGTCTGACACATCGCTGTTTTTCTCGATATGAAAGAGCAGAATAGATAAATTTTAAATGTTTAAGATAGTATTTTGTGAAAGAATGTATCGGTTAAATGTGAAAAATGTCAATCTTTCCAATCAAGACGTGATTGATTTGGGCCAATAACTGCATTTAAAACCTGTTTTGGACCGGTCTTTGTTAACTGTCAACTTTTCGGGATTTTCTGGTTGACTTTCCTAATGGGGTTGGTCCATAACTATTAAGTCGCGCCAGTAGTCATAGTATAAGCAACATTGAAGCCTAATATGCATTCATCTATTATTACATAAAAATGATGATTTTTTTCTTACTTGGTAACTGGCGACACACATTTTCAATTCTATTTCATTAAATTTGGCATATATATATTAATAAAAATGGCATCGTATGAACATGTCGTCATAGAAAAAAGGACCATTGAAGCCTAATATGCATTCATCTATTATTATTTGGGAACAAATAATTTTAACGTGTGAAGACCCTACATAAAAATGCTAATTTTGTTCTTACTTGGTACCTGGCGACACACATTTTCAAGACTATTTTATTAAATTTGGCATAGATATTTATAAAAATGGTATCGTATGAACCATTAGTCGTAGTATAAGCAATATTGAAGCCTAATATGCATTAATCTATTATTATTTGGGCACAAATAATTTTACTGTGTGAAGACCCTACATAAAAATGCTGTTTTTTTCTTACTTGGTACCTGGCGAAACACATTTTCAAGTCTATTTCATTAAATTTGGCATAGATATTTATAAAATTGGCATCGTATGAACCAGTAGTCATAGTATAAGCAACATTGAAGCCTAATATGCATTCATCTGTTATAATTTGGGCACAAATAATTTTACCGTGTGAAGACCCTACATAAAAATGCTGATTTTTCTCTTACTTGGTACCTGGCGACACACATTTTCAAGTCTATTTCATTAAATTTGGCATAGATATTTTTAAAAATAGCATCGTATGAACCAGTAGTCATGGTATAAGCAACATTGAAGCCTAATATGCATTCATTATCCCCACGCTTTTTGAAAAAAAGGTGGGGATATTGTGGTGATCTCCGCCGTCCGTCCGTCCGTCTGTCTGTCCGTCCGTCTGTCCGTCCGTCTGTCCGTCCGTCCTGGCCACTATCTCCTCCTACACTAAAAGCACTAGAACCTTGAAATTTACACACATGGTAGCTATGAGCATATGTGCGACCCTGCACTATTTGGAATTTTGATCTGACCCCTGGGTCAAAAGTTATAGGGGTTGGGGTGGGGCCGCGTCAGAAATTATCACTCATTTTTTATACGCCCGTATAAAATACGGGACGTATTATGTGAAACCCCGCGGCGGGCGGCGGGCGGCGGGCGGAAGGCATCACTTTGTCCGGACTCTAATTCAAATTGTATTCATCCGATCTTCACCAAACTTGGTCAGCAGTTGCATCTAGTTGATATCTAGGCCAAGTTCGAATATGGGTCATGCCGGGTCAAAAACTAGGTCATAGGGTCAATAAGTGCATTTTCAAAGGGGCCACTTTGTCCGGACTCTATTTCAAATTGTATTCATCCGATCTTCACCAAACTTGGTCAGCAGTTGCATCTAGTTGATATCTAGGCCAAGTTCGAATATGGGTCATGCCGGGTCAAAAACTAGGTCATAGGGTCAATAAGTGCATTTTCAAAGGCATCACTTTGTCCGGACTCTAATTCAAATTGTATTCATCCGATCTTCACCAAACTTGGTCAGCAGTTGCATCTAGTTGATATCTAGGCCAAGTTCGAATATGGGTCATGCCGGGTCAAAAACTAGGTCATAGGGTCAATAAGTGCATTTTCAAAGGGGCCACTTTGTCCGGACTCTATTTCAAATTGTATTCATCCGATCTTCACCAAACTTGGTCAGCAATTGCATCTAGTTGATATATAGGCCAAGTTCGAATATGGGTCATGCCGGGTCAAAAACTAGGTCATAGGGTCAATTAGTGCATTTTCAACGGCGCCACTTTGTCCGGACTCTAATTCAAATTGTATTCATCCGATCTTCACCAAACTTGGTCAGAAGTTGTATCTAGACAATATTTAGGTCATGTTCGAATATGGGTCATGCCGGGTCAAAAACTAGGTCACAGGGTCACTTAAACCATTTCAAGCATTCAGCATGGTGTCCGCTCTCTAATTGAAGTAATTTTCACCCGATCTTCACCAAACTTGGTCAGAAGTTGTGTCTAGACAATATCTACATGTTGGTCAAGTCCAAATATTGGTCATGCCAGGTTAAAAACTAGGTCACGAGGTCACTTACCGGTAGTGCATTTAAAGCATTTAGCATGGTGTCCGCTCTCTAATTGAAGTAGTTTTCATTAGATCTTCACCAACTTTGGTCAAAAGTTGTGTCTAGATGATATGTACATGTAGGTCAAGTTGAAATATGGGTCATGGTAAAGTTATCAAGTTGTCCAAAGCCTTAAAACGGGCGTATCTTGTGACAGTTTGGCACTCTTGTTTAGGTTATTTTACATTTACTTCTTTATTTCTACACCGATTCACTTCAAATTGATACTGGACCTCACCTATGACAATACGGTCAATCTCAACCATGCATGGCCCCATTCCCAACCCTGGGGCGCCCCGCCCACATAGGCCACACCCACCAAAAATTTCCATTTACTATAATTTTTTCATTTCTACACGGATTCACTTCAAATTGATACTGAACTTTTGTTATGACATTAGGGTCAATCTCAACTATGCATGGCCCCAATCCCAACCCTGGGGCGCCCGCCCACATAGGCCACACCCACCAAAAAATTCCATTTACTATAATTTTTTCATTTCTACACGGATTCACTTCAAATTGATACTGAACTTCTCTTATGACATTAGGGTCAATCTCAACTATGCATGGCCCCATAACCAACCCTGGGGCCCCGCCCACATAGACCACACCCACCCAAAATTGCCTTTACTATAATTTCTTCATTTCTACACCGATTCACTTCAAATTGATATTGAACTTCTCTTATGACAATACAGTCAATCTCAACTATGCATGGCCCCATTACCAACCCTGGGGCGCCCCGCCCACATAGACCACACCCACCCAAAATTGCCTTTTACTATAATTTCTTCATTTCTACACCGATTCACTTCAAATTGATACTGAACCTCTCTTATGACAATACGGTCAATCTCAACTATGCATGGCACAATTACCAACCCTGGGGCGCCCTGCCCACATATGTCACACCCACCCAAAATTGCCTTTTACTATAACTTCTTCATTTCTACACCAATTCACTTCTAATTGATGATGAACTTCTCTTATGACAATACGGTCAATCTCAGCTATGCATGGCCCCATTACCAACCCTGGGGCACACCTAGGTCAAACATCCGGCGTGGGGATACGCGTCGGCCTCTGCCGCGCCATTTCTAGTCTATTATTATCTTGGGCACAAATAATTTTACCATGTGAAGACCCTACATAAAAATGCTGATTTTTTTCTTACTTGGTAACTGGCAACACACATTTTCAATTCTATTTCATTAAATTTGGCATATATATTAATAAAAATGGCATCGTATGAACATGTCGTCATAGTAAAAGCAACATTAAAGCCTAATATGCATTCATCTATTATTATTTGGGAACAAATAATTTTACCGTGTGAAGACCCTACATAAAAATGCTAATTTTGTTCTTACTTGGTACCTGGCGACACACATTTTCAAGTCTATTTTATTAAATTTGGCATAGATTTTTATAAAAATGGTATCGTATGAACCATTAGTCATAGTATAAGCAATATTGAAGCCTAATATGCATTCATCTATTATTATTTGGGCACAAATAATTTTACTGTGTGAAGACCCTACATAAAAATGCTGTTTTTTTTCTTACTTGGTACCTGGCGACACACATTTTCAAGTCTATTTCATTAAATTTGGCATAGATATTTTTTAAAATGGCATCGTATGAACCAGTAGTCATGGTATAAGCAACATTGAAGCCTAATATGCATTCATCTATTATTATTTTGGGCACAAATAATTTTACCATGTGAAGACCCTACATAAAAATGCCGATTTTTTTCTTACTTGGTAACTGGCAACACACATTTTCAATTCTATTTCATTAAATTTGGCATATATATTAATAAAAATGGCATCGTATGAACCAGTAGTCATAGTATAAGCAACATTGAAGCCTAATATGCATTCATCTATTATTATTTGGGCACAAATTATTTTACCATGTGAAGACCCTACATAAAAATGCTGATTTTTCTCTTACTTGGTACCTGGCGACACACATTTTCAAGTCTATTTCATTAAATTTGGCATAGATATTTTTAAAAATGGCATTATATGAACCAGTAGTCATGGTATAAGCAACATTGAAGCCTAATAAGCATTCATCTATTATTATTTAGGGCACAAATAATTTTACCATGTGAAGACCCTACATAAAAATGCTGATTTTTTTCTTACTTGGTACCTGGCGACACACATTTTCAATTCTATTTCATTAAATTTGGCATATATATTAATAAAAATGGCATTGTATGAACATGGCGTCATAGTATAAGCAACATTGAAGCCTAATATGCATTCATCTATTATTATTTGGGAACAAATAATTTTACCGTGTGAAGACCCTACATAAAAATGCTGATTTTTTTTCTTACTTGGTACCTGGCGACACACATTTTCAAGTCTATTTCATTAAATTTGGCATAGATATTTTTAAAAATGGCATCGTATGAACCAGTAGTCATGGTATAAGCAACATTGAAGCCTAATATGCATTCATCTATTATTATTTCGGGCACAAATAATTTTACCATGTGAAGACCCTACATAAAAATGCTGATTTTTTTCTTACTTGGTAACTGGCAACACACATTTTCAATTCTATTTCATTAAATTTGGCATATATATTAATAAAAATGGCATCGTATGAACATGTCGTCATAGTATAAGCAGAGAAGCATAATACGCATTCATCTATTAAAATTTGGGCTCATACAATTTTACCGTGTTAGCACCATATATCAAGTTGCAGATATTTTTAATATTCGCCACATACCCACAGGCATTTTCATTAATATCTCAGAAAAATAGACCTATATATTAATACACATGGCATCTAAAGAACATTTTATCATTCATGGTTCCCAGCCAACCTGGAAATCAGGGAAAACCTGGAAAAAGACTTTCACTTTTTCCAGTCAGGGAAAAGTCAGGGAATTTGGGAAAAGTTCCTGAAATCAGGGAAAAATCAGGGAATTTTGCTTGGGCAGACTTTCCCAACTTGTCTCGAGAAGTCCATACAATTAAAACAGCAAATTATTTCCTCTGCATGGCTATGGTGACTTTGTAGTATACATGTAGCTTTAAAAATAAGTAATGTCTGCAACTGCTATTTATTCAGGGTGTCTAAAACAAGAAATAGGTCGAAATTATGATCCTGGACGTTTTATTTTCCATCAGGGAAAAGTCAGGGAATTTTGTTCATACAAAAAGCTGGGAACCCTGTAATAAAGCAATCTAGAGGCATGAAATGCATTTTTCTATTATGATATGTCCACAAATTATTTCACTAAGTGATGACCAAGCTTGAATATGAGGATTTGTTGAATATTTCATGCTAACCAACATACATTTTTAGTTGTATATCAGGATTCAATTCCTATACCTTAGTGAAAATTGCATCGGAAGAACATTTGTTCATTGTACTATATGGAATGAAACATTATATCTACCCATCTTATAGTTTATTGCAGTTTCAGTAATATTCTGTCTATAAATGATTTCAACATGATATAATTATAAATCATTGCTAGCAAATGTGTATATATGAAAAAAAATAAATAGACAGTTTATTTTTCCCCATTTATGTATATATATCTATGTATACATCTTTTGTTGTAAACAGTTATGCGACATGTGTCAGAAACGCCCAGTACACATATATGGACAGAATAATTTTTTCACTTACCGGTATGTGGGTGTATGTTGGCTCCACTTCACAAGATACAGTCATTGTAGTTTAATTGAAAAACGCATCTTACAATGTAAGATGAGTTCTGGGTTCAAGCCCCAGCAGTGGCCTATCATGTGTGATATACAGAGCCATTATGATTAAATATACACAGTTATCTTTTTATGTCCCCCACTATAGTAGTGGGGGACATATTGTTTTTGCCCTGTCTGTTGGTTGGTCTGTCTGTCTGTCTGTTTGCGCCAACTTAAACATTTTGCAATAACTTTTGCTATATTGAAGATAGCAACTTCATATTTGGCATGCACGTGTATCTCATGACGCTGCACATTTTGAGTGGTGAAAGGTCAAGGTCATCCTTCAAGGTCAGAGGTCAAATATATGTGGCCAAAATCGCTCATTTTATAAATACTTTTGCAATATTGAATATAGCAACTTGATATTTGGCATGCATGTGTATCTCATGGAGCTGCACATTTTGAGTGGTGAAAGGTCAAGGTCATCCTTCAAGGTCAGAGGTCAAATATATGTGGCCCAAATCGCTTATTTTATGAATACATGTACTTTTGCGATATTGAAGATAGCAACTTCATATTTGGCATGCATTTGTATCTCATGGAGCTGCACATTTTGAGTGGTGAAAGGTCAAGGTCATTCTTCAAGGTCAGAGGTCAAATATATGTGGCCCAAATCGCTTATTTTATGAATACTTTTGCGATATTGAAGATAGCAACTTGATATTTGGAATGCATATGTATCTCATGGAGCTGCACATTTTTAAACAATACAATTAAATATAAGGAATAATGTTAAAGGGGCATTGCTGCTTAGCCATTTTTGGGATGTTATTGTGATTTTTGGCCAAATTTGACACTGAATAACACGGTTTATATACATCCCAAGCATAAATGCTTCTAAATTTGTAAAAAAAACAAGTCGAAGTGTGCAGAATATTAAAAATTTGCAACTTTCTGATGTCTAAAGGTCATTAAATGCCACTTAAAGTTTACATGTTTTGTACAAAAGACCCATTTTGTGCTGTCCATCATTGGTTAATGTTTTACGCTTCAGGTCCAAAAACGCTCATTCTGTAGCTTGTTTGGACTATATTCTATAATGTGGCCACGTTTCAGCAGATTCGGCCCAGTGGTTCTGATTTTATACGCCGTGCCTAGCTTTTATTAGTCCACTACCGGTTTCACCGGAGGGGACTTATGGTTTGCACTCTGTGTGTCCGTCAGTTAGTCAGTCAGTCAGTCTGTCACACTTTTCTGAATCCTGCGATAACTTTAAAAGTTCTTAATATTTTTTCATGAAACTTGAAACATGGATAGATGGCAATAAGGACATTATGCACGTGATTTCATTTTGTTCCTACGTCAAAAATTCTGGTTTCTATGGCAATAAATAAAAACATAAAATAAATTCTGACAATGGTGGAGCCGGTAGGGGACAAATTTGCTTGACAATTATGAGTCTTGCTGAGTATTACTCACTGACTTATGCATATGCGCTCGGCTGTTTTAGGAGAATACCTGAGGTATTGTCATAGCCAGCTCATCGTGTCGTGTCGTGTCTTTTCGCCGTCCGGCGTCCGCCATGCTAAAACCTTAACATTGACCCATTGTACCCACAATTTTCGTACCCACATTTTTTTTCGTAACCAAAATGTTCGTACCCACATTTGTTTAGACCCAAAATTTTCGAACCCACATTTTTTTAGTTCCCACTCATTCCATCCCGCGAAACCCTTAAGGTGTCGCAACTCTAGTATGGAATGAGTGATGTATTGGACGTCATCATTGATGACGTTCATTCGAACGAATGATAAAGGGGGCTAAGTTTCATTAAGTTGAGGCATATAGCCGCGATTTGGGCTTCTTGAAAACTGGCCGAACACGTTTGCTGAAATTTGACATGTATATGGATCAGAATGCGATCTACCTGTTGGCGTAGGCGTTATACCTGGGAAAAATCTAGTTTTGGAGTATTTTGTGTTTAAATATTTTTTGTGGGAACGGGCACGCGCTCAAATAAACATTGTGACGTCACTTCACGAACAGCGCTAGAGATCCGCCATCTTGTAACGCGACAAAGAAACTCAGTGTTATTAATTCAATAAACACAGAAAAATATGATTGTGTTTAATAATCATTAATACAAATGTCTATATTTTGTGCAGTGGATGTTTATTCAGACAGATACGGCAGAATTATGTAAGTATCTTTGTGTACTTTACAGTAGATTTGATAGTGGTAAACAACTGCGTACCGGTAAAGTTCAATCTAGCCGATTTTACTACGCAAGAAATTTAAGTATCTCACTGGCAAAATGAGCTTGACACATAAACAACAACCGGATCCGATTTACATTCACATAATATTGTGGGAATCCGATGCAATGCAAATTACTAATGTTTGATAACGTTTGTTGAATTCGTTATATCAATATGCATTAACTTTCAAGGGGAATAATTTTAATTGAAATGTGCGATTCAATGACAGTGTTATATTGGGATAATAAGTCGTTTAGCCGTTATCATGATAAGTATTTAGTTTGTTGTGTTTCATTTTCATTAAAACATAGTTTTACTGTTTTATCCTTAAAGTAAAACAGTTCAGTAGTCATAATATCTTGAATTTTAAATATTCAAATAGATGTCGGATATTTCATATTTTCGGACGTTGCTACGTAAGCTAGTTGTCAATATAATTATTAATATACTGATTTACCTTTTACGCATACAGTTGTGCAACTGTTGTCTACGTAATGATACGCTATTTAATGTCTATAATGTCTTCCTGCCCCTGATGATAATAAGTCTTTAACTCAACAAACCCCAGCAATGTCAATGGTCTGTCAACATTAGAAAAATATTAGCTAAAGAAACTTCAGCGTACAATTTATATAGTATTGACATACCTGTACGCTGAAGCCAACCCTGTGTCGAAAGTCAACCAGAGTGGTAACATATTTATGTCACGCTATAAATCAAAGATTACTCATTTTCTTGGATACATTTCTACATATATTGATGAATGAATATAAATTACTGCACCGAGGAATATTTTAAGGTTCAAATGTTTCAAATGCATCTTACAATAGATGAAAATAACTCTCATCAGTCTGAAATTCACAATTTTGATACCATTGTCGCTTTGTCCAAGACTAGTTTTAATTTGGATACTTTCGAACGACCTTGACATTTTTTTGCTGAAATTGTAAACATCACTTTCGTTTTGTGAAATCTATTATTTGTGATTAACAACATAAGTCTGGTGGATTATAAAACTGATTTCAGTGTGAATCGGGTAGTTTTAAATATTTACTTTTAGTTTGTATTTACACTACAATTTGTTCACAAAACAAGCCAGAATATTCTAAAATACCGGGAAATGTCATTCTGAATTTGAAAACACTTGAGCACATGGTATGTTAATAAAAGTAGAAATACCATCATATGACCGTGAAATCTCGGGAGATTCGCATTTCAAGAAAGTCTGTCACATCGCTGTTTTTCTCCATATGTAAGAGCAGAATAGATAAATTTTAAATGTTTAAGATAGTAGTTTGTGAAAGAATGTATCAGTTAAATGTGAAAAATGTCAATCTTTCCAATCAAGTGATTGATATGGGCCAATAACTGCATTTAAAAGCTGTTTTGGGCCGGTCTTTGTTAACTGTCCACTTTTGGGCATTTTCTGGTTGACTTTCCTAATGGGGTTGGTCCATAACTATAAAGTCGCGCCAGTCAAAAGTCATAAAAAGCGACATTTAAAGGTATGGTAGCCAGAATTAGAAAAATATGTACAACTGAGCAATCAATCATGACAGACTGATGTCTCAGGTTAGTGCAGTGATTTTTCCACCAGATTCTCACCAAGGTGATCCCGGTTGATTTCACCACAATTGAATATATGTCAGTACACAAATAAATTATACAGCAGGTAATGACAATCGATAAATGTCTTAGTTTTAATTTAATTGTTCGCACAAATTTGGACACTCTTTGTGTCTGAGATATGTTGGGTTAAATGACCTTTACAACAAAACATACATCTCTGAATCTGCGATACATTACTGGTCATGTACGTAATTCCGGCCTGTACGTAAAAAATCGGCCACTTGTGTAAAATCATTTTCATGATCTTAACGCACATATTTTGTTTTTATTTAGAAAAATCAACATGAAAACCATCCCCACTCTCAATACTTTGCAAATGTAAGAACCATATCACTGTAAACTTTTGTGTTTTTATGTCACAAATATAGCAGGAAATATTTGGCTCATGGGGAAAGTGATGTCATCATAATTGCAACAAATATATTCATATAAGAAACAAATATATTTGATAAAATTATTTTTATTTTATCTAATAAACTTTAATTAAAGTTTTACCAATTAATTGTACAAAAACTTATATTCAAAACATACAAATCAGAACCTAATATAAATTTTTAATATATGAATTACCTCCCTTTATAAGAATACTACTAGATTACATGTTTTAATATTATATATATATAAGCGTTTACTAATAATCAACACTGAAGTCAACTTTTCAAACAAAATGTGTTTACTTTTTTAGCTATGTTTGAAAAAATTTATTAAACGCATTAAAAAACTAATATTTTTTTATGACTTGGCAGTTTCCCATTGTTTATATTTATTAAAATAGGTAGGGGGAGTAACTGGTATAATAATTTCGCATTTATTTTAAATCTCAAGTAAAAAAATTTAATAGCATAAACATTGATTAATACTCTGAAATTGAGGACATTTGTCAAAAGATATTGCTTTGTAATTTTATCTGCAGATCAAACTGAAAAGTGGCCGATTTTTTAAGTACATTTAACCTACGAAAATGAATAGTTTACATGTCATCATTTTCTGTTCATTAAGTAACATTCACCGATCTAATTCTATTTAAATGTTCATGCTAGGTGAGTTTTGAACCCAGGATTATATATGTGAAGTTTAGTTTCAACCAGTTGCCTAACACTAAAGATTTTTCTCAAATAGTCCCAAAAGTGGCCGGAATTACGTACATGACCAGTACAGTTAAAGTTTAACACATGTAAAATACCAGTATTCAGATCTGAAAATATCCTTAAAAACTCGTATGGTATGAAATACATATATCTTGTGACGTATTTTCATTTGAAATCTTGAATTTGATGACTGCTTGAATTTAATGACGACAAGTCGGACATGCAGTTAAATATTTTAATACGTCTATCGTGTGACATAATTTCATTTAAACTCTAGATTGTAACGACATTAGTCTGACGCGTGCGGCGTTATTTTGTTTAACAGTAAAACAAAAATTAAGTAGACTATCAAAAAAATACAAAAAGTGTACTTGTAAATAAAAACTCCTTCATTCCGTATAAAGATTGTACGTTACAGCAGAGCTCCAGATAACTTTTCTGAGTAATTTGGTTAATACCCACTACTTTTGAGTTCAATTGGGTATTTTCATATTCAATTGGGTACAAAAAAGTCGGTACCCACTACCGGGTACTTTAATTGACAATTGGGTACCTTTGTTTTAAAATTGGGTATGTTCATTGTCTTAAATTCTCACCTGCTTACCTGAATAAGCTGGTTGTAGTTCCACTCGTAATTGATTAGTTTCAGAGATTTTGTGTAATTATGTAGATGTATCCATAATATACAGTCTTGATTTTTAAAAAAAGTTCAACGATTTTTTCCACCAGTTTTCTTACAATGTAAGCACTGACAGCGATTGCCTCCGACATAATATCGTCAAGAATTAGTTTCACTATATTTTCCGCTTCTGATTTTGTGTTGCCTGCGGTTAAATATCTTAAAATTGAGTTTCTTTGTTCCTAGGATACGATGTTTCCATTTTTAAGGCCTCACGGTTTCGACATTTTCACAACAATAATACGTAGTCACAAAGACACTTTTTTCCGTACATATTATTGTGCTGAAGGTTATACTGAAAGCACTTGGACAAAGCGGAAAGAATCCGGGTATTTCTGACCAGGGTATTTCCGGGACAAATTTACTCATTATGCAAAGGAAAAATATGATATGCGTAATCGGCAATTTCAATTGGGTTTCGGAACGCATGGTTTTATTTTTCTATGCGTAATCGGCAATTTTACATTGGGTATTTACACAAATGCGCACCTTATCTGTAGCTCTGTTACAGTAATCTGTGAAACAAAGTCATTAATAAAACAAAAAAATATGTTTGACCACAACGGTGGCTAATAATGTTTACGAAAAATACAAACAATATAGATTTATCTATTACATAACATGTTAGAATTTTATCATGCATTTATAATCACTCATAAAGAGATTTCAATAAACAGTTACATGCATAGACAGTTTTTTTAAGCCAGTGTCTTTTGAATTCAGAAAATAAAGATAAACCATAAAATTGGAAAAAATAGATAGTAAACCATAAAATTGAGAAAAATGAGGCATTATTAATATGATTATAAATAACAGAATTACAATAATATTGTTTAAAAGTGCATGATTGAGTGCATTTTAAAATTTATATTATAAAATGCTGCTTGAATTTCTTTTTACCTTTCATATGTAAAAAAAGGAATATTATCTGCTAATGCAAAATATGCATAAGCTGGTTTATGGTCATTTCGTAGCAAAAGAGAAGAAAATAAGTGCATTAAATAAATGAATTCATATTTTTGTATCTGGAATAGTTGTACTTTAAATAGATCCTCCACCCTTTTATGGCCGAATAAGAGCTAAATTGCTTTCCGACTTGAAATGAAAAGGCATATTGGTTGATCGTGTAGTGTTTATTTGCAAAATTTGAGAGCCAATCGATAAAGCTTGTTGATGCCAAAACAGGTAATAATAATAATTTATTATCAGGTACATGTACACAAGCAAATAAGTATATTTAACCCTTTCAGTGCGGGAACCGAATTTTAAAGGCCTTTGAAAACAGTTTGGATCCAGATGAGACGCCACAGAACGTGGCGTCTCATCAGGATCCAAACTGTTTGCTATTCTGATAGTATTCTTTGAAAAAAAAATGAAGAAAATGCTGATTTTAGAAATTCAGCAGACAACATTTTAGCAGACGACAAATTTCCCAGCATGCAAAGGGTTATTAAGATGCTTAAGGTGTGGAAGACTCATAACCAGGTTTGGTGTCCCTCAAACCCTAAGCGTCTTGTAATTCCTTATGCAGTTTGTATAGATAGTGCCGCATCCTGACACGTAAAGCTTGTGCTTTGTTGGCAGCGTTAGTTGGCTGTTAACAGGTTCATTGTGGTTATCTCCAACATCAGTCTGTCCGTCTGTCCTAGCCACTATCTCCTACACCATAAGCACTAGAACCTTGAAACTTAAACACATGGTAGCTATGAGCATTATGTGCGACCCTGCACTATTTGGAATTTTGATCTGACCCCTGGGTCAAAAGTTAAAGGGGATGGGGTGGAGACGGGTCAGAGATTTTCACTCATTTTTAGCTCGACTAATATATATGAAATATATATAATGGAGCTATCCTGATCACGTCGGCGTTACCCTTAGCGTGCACATGTTAAAGTTTGTGTACTACCCCAAATATTTTCTTTGTCCTTTAACAAATTACTTTTATATTTTGCATACATGTACTTCTTTACCAACATGACCCTTATCTATAAACAAGAGCAGACAACTGTATCAAGCATTTTGACAGGATTATTGCCCCTTTTATACTAAGAATATGCATACACTGTCACTCCAATATAACGCGGATGACGGGGTCCAAGCCACGCAACAGCGTTATAAACGGAAAGCGTTATAAGTTTTGAGCTAATTTATTTAAGGGGCTATAAAAACAGGTAAAGTATAGCCTATAATATAGGTCTTGTGTATCTTCATGCTGTGTTGTCAACCGCAAATACATGCATGTAAACCGAATCGAGCGATAACAGTATAACTACCGCTTTTCTAATGTGCACATTTATCCGATAATCCAATATAATTACATCACTTACGAAAAAATAATGTTTAACATTTATGACAAGAAATATGTTCACGAACTTCGTAAACAAATTCATATGCCTACGCCATTTTTCAGAAAAATTAGTACAGTGCATTATGGGACACAGCTTTCATTGGACGAGCGAATTTAAATTTATATTGAATGCAATACGAGGCAATACGATACATGTACACAGAAATGTTTTATTGCGTCATACGCAGCATGTAAAAAACGTGCTTTCCGTGGACTTTCTGATAACTGGCAAAAATTTAATTGCATCTCTGTTAACTATTACACTGCGTTAGCATGTAAATAAATCGTCAGGATTTTTAACCAGGTTTTCCAAAGGAAAAAAATGGTTATTAGATTGGCGAATGCGGGCGGGCTGGCGGAACAAGCTTGTCCGGGCCATAACTATGTCGTTCATTGTCAGATTTTATAATCATTTGGCACATTTGTTCACCATCATTGGACGGTATGTCGCGAAATAATTACGTCGATATCTCCAAGGTCAAGGTCACACTTTGAGTTCAAAGGTCAAAAATGGCCATAAATGAGCTTGTCCTGGCCATAACTATGTCATTCATTGTGAGATTTTAAAATCATTTGGCACATTTGTTCACCATCATGGGACGGTGTGTCGCACAAAAGAATCACGTCAATATCTCCAATGTCAAGGTCGCCACGACTAAAAATAGATTTTTTTAAAAAACAAACTTATAAAGGGGGTTAATTTTGTTTGTTCATTTCAAAAGTTCAGTTTGACTTTTCTCCCTTTATCAGATTTTTTTTTTCACAATGAAAACCTGGTTTTGTGACAATTTTGTCCCTTGTTAAATGTATTTTTCGTATACGTACTGAAACATTAAACACACACAAAGATAACTTTATTTATCAAGCATGTGTAGCATATAATAAACAATAACACACTTACACAGCCATATTTTATACCAACGAAATACAATACACGATAAATACGGAACATAAACAGGTAATAGTTTTAAATAACTTTAATTTGATAATTATTCCGCTTGCACTTGCCTTATTGAAATTAGCGCATCGAACCGCTCTGATAGGGAATACATGTAATAAACACCGACTCGCTTGTTTTCACACCTTTATTGACATTACACAACAGATTAACACCATTTAGCTGTCGAGTGTCGTTTAACCTCTAATCGATTAAAATCAGTTAAACGGGCGGATAAAGCAATCAAGCTGTGATCGCCAGCTTCTTTGAATTTATGAAAATACATGAAGTTGCATAACATGGATTTGAATCAGAAATGGAAGGTTGGAGAAAAAAAGGGATCCAAGGATCCCCTGCGTTATATTGGACACAGCGTTATAACGGACCGCACTATATTGGAGTTAAAGTGTATTATTGATAAATCTATGTTAAAGTTTGCATACCACCTCAAATATTTTCTATGTCCTTTGACATATTGCTTTCATATTTTGCATACTTCATAACCAACATGATCCCAATCTATAAACAAGAGCAGACAACTGTATCAAGCATTTTGACAGAATTATTGCTCTTTTATACTTAGAATATGCATATTTTTGATAAATCTATGTTAAAGTTTGCATACCACCTCCAATATTTTCTATGTCCTTTGACATATTGCTTTCATATTTTGCATACTTCTTTACCAACATGATCCCAATCTATAAACAAGAGCAGAAAACTGTATCAAGCATTTGACAGACTTATTGGCATATTGCCCCTTTTATACTTAGATAATTGAACATTTTGCTTAAATTGCCATAACTTCTTTATATATGATCACATTTGATTCATACTTTGACAAAACAACACTTACCTGACATACCACAATGCACTGCACCCAAACTATCCCCCATGCCCCACCCAAGAATTCCCCCCCCCCAAATTTTATTTTTATAATTATTTTTGAAACTTCATGTTTTAAATTACCACCAACCCACATAAACCACCCCTCTCCATGATGGCTTACATTAACCTGTCAAGCACTCGAAATCTCTTAAGACAATAGTTACGGTCAATCTCAACCATGCATGGCCGCATTACCAAACCTGGGGCGCCCCCTGGGTCAAACATGCGGCGTGGGAATACGCGTCGGCCTCTGCCGCACCATTCTTCACCAATTGACTTCAAATTAATACTAAAGATTTCTTATGACAACACAGTGTCTCGACCATCCATGTTCACATTACCCACCCCAGGGCCCCGCCCACTTTGGTGGTAAAGATCCCAAGCTATTTCAGCATAATTAAAATCCAAGCCATTTTTGTGGTCAAGACCCGAGCTTTCTCACCATAATTAAAATCCAAGCCAGTTTCAGAGTTTGGTGGCAGAGACCCCGAGCTATTTCAGCATAATTAAAATCCAAGTCAGGTTAGTGGTCAAGATCCTGAACTATTTCGGTATAATTAAAATCCAAGCCAGTTTGGTGGTCAATTTTTGTGGTAAAGACCCCGAGCTTTCTAACCATAATTAAAATCCAAGCCAGTTTGGTGGCGGATACCCTGAGCTATTTCAGCATATTTAAAATCCAAGTCAGTTTAGTGGTCAAGATCCTGAACTATTTTGGTATAATTAAAATCAAGGCCAGTTTGGTGGTCAAGAACCCGAGCTTTTTCACCATAATTAAAATCCTAGCCAGTTTCATGGCCGAGACCTCGAGCTATTTCCGCATATTTAAAATCCAAGCCAGTTTGGTGGTGAAGATCCTGAACTATTTTGGCATAATTAAAATCCAAGCCAGTTTGATGGTCAAGATCCTTAGCTATTTCAGCATAATTAAAATGCAAGCCAGTTTGGTGGTCAAGAACCCGAACTATGAGCATAATTCAAATCCAAGCCAGTTTGGTGGTAAAGATCCCAAGCTTTTTCAGCATAATAAAAATCCCAGCCAGTTTGGTGGTCAAGATCCTGAGCTATTTCAGCATAATTGAATTATAAGCCAGTTTGGTGGTCATGACCCCGAGTTATTTCAGCATAATTAAAATCCAAGCCGTTTTGGTGGTCAAGACCCCAAGCTATTTTAGCATATATTTTTTTGGCATAATTTTTTCTTACCCAATTGTTTTCGTACACACATTTTTTTGTACCCATTTTTTTCTGTTTTTTTACTGAATAATGCCCCCTTTTATAGTTAGAAAATTGAAAATTTGGTTAAGTTTTGTGTTCAGGTCTACTCTTATCCTATTTGTGTTAAGGTCTACTCTTATCCTAAAGTATCAAAGCTGTATCGTCTACTTAATGTTATAAGTCATGTAACTGACATTTTTAAACATTTTATTTCTTTCCCATTTTTGTTTTTTTATTAAGGCGACATACATCAACTGTTTAATAATAATTATTAAGTCTACCTTTTTGGTAAAAATAATGTTTTTTAACTAAATTTTCAAAATGGACATTACGGACACATGTCATTTGCTGAATGTAAAAAGTAGCATAACTGATATTTAGTTAAATTTTCAGGAGAAGGAAAAAACTGCTTTATTGAAATAAAATAGGGATACTAACAGAGTAAAACAAACACATGGGATATTTTCAGATTTGAATACTGGTATTTTACGCATATTTAGGCAGTTCTGTGTACCAAGGATAAATACAATACTTAAACATTCATGTACAATGCACAATACTAAAAACCTTAATTGTAACTGTAATGTATTTCAGATTCGGAGATGTCTGTGTTGTTTCTAAGGTCATGTGAAAAATTAAGTTTATATGTTTATAGGTTTAAAATTGCAAATTGTCCTCTTACTTGCCCTTGTATTTCAAGATAGAATACTTTCCTTCCCAGAGGAAAGAGATCTGGGTTTGAATCCCAGTTGGGGCTTCAGAGGATGATTCATTTTAAGAAAAATAAATATACTTGCTTTACTTTGTCTCTAACTTAACCAAATAACTCTGACAATGCCTTTACAAGTATGCAGTTTTTGATAATTCAATTATGCAAGAAACATGTATAATTTTAGGGTAGACTAAGACAGCAAACTAAGAATGGGCATCCATTTTAGTTTTTTTAAGTCAAAACAACAATAAATGCATATAGGAACACATATTTAAATTAAAAATGCAACAATCAGAGGACATAATCAATTAAATAGTAAATGACTACTTTAAATATTTTTGAGCACTGTTTGTTTTTCAGAGATTTGTGAATATGCCGTTTAATGTTCTTCCCATTGAACTAATGCAATATGTGCTATGGAACTGGAATCATATAGTGTTGGAAAGCTGATGTTTCACGTCCAGAGGGTCCTTGCTTCCTGAAAGCTGAAAATTGTATATGATCTCCCCACTCATTCCATCCCGCGAAACCCTTAAGGTGTCGCAAGTCTAGTATGGAATGAGTGATGTATTGGACGTCATCATTGATGACGTTCAATCGAACGAATGATAAAGGGGGCTAACTTTCGTTAAGCTGGCGAGAATCACTGCGATTTGGGTTTCTTGAAAACTGGCCCAGCACGTTTGCTGAAATTTGACATGTATATGGACAAGAATGCGATCTACCTGTTGGCGTAGGCGTTATACCTGGCAAAAATCAAGTTTTTTTATTAAATCACGTAAAGATTTCGCAAGTTCTACATAACCGGATTTACAAAATGCGGTATGTGAATATACCGAAGTCCTACCGAAATCTCCGAAATCAAACTTTGATAAAAACAATGTTTCATTAGTGATTTCAGTGTATTTCGCAACAATCTATATTAAAATACGCAGTTTTTCGATAAATAATAAACATTAATGGGGATTTCGTGGGATCTCGGGGATTCCTGGGGAAATTTTGGTAATTACGGGAATTTCGGTATTTCTTCACACCCGTCAACATGGCCGACTTCGTCAGAATGAACGCTTAGAAAGTATTTACAAAAAAACATCATCACAAACGATGTTAAGTGAACCTGTTTTGTAGATAAGTATACGATCCATTGGAAAACACTAACATTTGACATAAAAAAACGCCAGTGGATATGGAAATCTTCATCGTTCGAAATAGCAGACGGCGTCAAGACTCAATGGCTGCTAATACATGTTCGAAAAGAACTCGAGAAAGTATTAACAAAATAACATTATTAAAAATGATGTAAAGTGAACGCTAATTCGCTGTTTTGTAGATAAGTATACGATCTATTGAAAAACCATAACATTTGACACAAAAACACCCATGGATATGGAAATCTTCAGCGTAACGAAATAGCAGACAACACACGGCGTCTCATCTGGGTCTACGCTGTTTGCCAAGGCCGATAATATAATGAATGGAAATGCACAAACTCAGTAACTGGCAAGCATATATGCATTAGTAGGTTGTTTCGTGATTATTCAGAAACGACTACATAATTCTTTTGGTTCAGCCAGTGCAACTTAACAGAAATAAGTATAAAAAGTTTCTTCACCTGACAACAATGTGCCAACTTAATACAAGGTAAGTTGTTTACATTATTTAAAATATTGCAAGCTTACAGTACTGAACAATAAACAGCTGGTACAATGAAATGTCATCGTTTTAATTTTAATAAGCCCGTGGTAAATTACCCTTTTTAATGTTATGGATCAATGCATCTCTAACACCTTCAATAGACTTGTTCATGAAAAATATACACCCTCAGTGCATGTTATCCCATACACCATCAACCACTTACTAAGGCTCGATTGGTCATTCTCGGCTCGGGTACTACTTACCGGTACATGTACCCCGGGTACTCTTAACTTTACTTACATGTTCCCAGGGTACGGTAAATAAACTTAAACATACCCGCAAATATTAGATTATATCCGAGTTGTATATCCGCCCAAAATCCGATGTCGTTAAACATGCTACAGATAACGTAAAACAATATTGTTTACCTTAAACAACCTTCTCTTTTAAAAAATCTACATCAACATGCTTTTTAGTTTGAGTGTTGAGAGGACGCCGTAGGAATAAGCAAGTAATCAAGAATACGTCTCTGTTTCTGCTTTTATTTCCTTCATGTATAACGACGATAAGGATTGACGACTAACATTGACGACAATCATCACAAGCATTTACGACTAACACTGACGACAAGCATTGGCGACTAGATGTAACATTGACGATTCTCTACAATAAATGAAATTAACAATAAAAAATGAATAATAAGATTATAGTACAACAGATATGCTTTTCAAAGTATAATATAATGGCATACACTAATTAGAATAAGAGGTTTCATAAATAACAATTTGAAACATTTTCAATCAATATCGAAATATCTTATACAATATTTATTACACAGCATGAATTAATTGTTAAAACATAATATAAATTCCAAATATGGTGTTCCCCATTTAACGGACCTTGCAAACCAAATAATGTTTCTTTTAAATAATCTATGACGGTAAAAAGTGAACGTGCGATGTCACGGAAAATATTATACTTAACGACGTCATACAATGACGCGACTTTAAACAATTTAAGATTTAAAATTAAATCACATTATTGATTTTAACAATGAGTTTTGATAATATAAATGCCATTGAACAGAAAATTGACATAAATGTAAACATAATTAATTTTTACAAAATACCCGACAACAACCGATTTAGTGTTAAAATTCCCGGGTACGTTTTAGTATATTTACCGTACCCAGGGTACGAGCCTTACTTACATTATTATTATTATATCTCACCGACTACAAGGTACCTTTACCTTGTTGTGTTTATCAACCTGGAATTTATGTAAAATCCGGCTTTCTTTACTTTTATTTTTCATTCATTTGATTACGCAATTGTTGACGTACCTCGTGGGAAATTATTTGAATCTTTGGATTTTAATGTTGACAAGCTGGAAGTGTCAATTTATTTTAAAAACGAATCTAAGATTTTAAGTATTGTGTGTTTGTCATGCATAATTCAGTGTTTTTCAAAAAAAAAATGGAGTAGCCAGTTATATGGCCGGCAACTATGCAGTAAAACAAAAGTATTTATGACATTTACTTGATATATATTGGGAAAAGTAGCCGTCATGTAAATGTAAGAGTAAATGTAACCGGCAGAATCGCTGGCTGCCGGTATTTAAAGAGAACACTGATAATAGTAAACTAAATCTCTACGACACGATTACAGCGTTGTAAAATTGTGTTTTGGGTGATAATGGTTAGTAATTCATACAAATGTTATTAAAAAATATTGTGCTTTAAAATTAATTTTGAGAATGGGATGGAAGAACAGAAAATGAAGAGCATACAGGGATGGAAATAAGTGGTTTCCCATGAGCCCGGGGCAAGTAGATTTTGGCCTGGGCAACTCGATTTCAAAAGTTGGTAAACTTGTTTTTTTTAAATCTTAAAACAATTCAGTGCAATAAAAATTGAAAAACAATTGATCACCATGGATCAATACTAGTTAAATAACATTCATTATTTAGGAATAGGACATGATTCAATTCAGGCTCATAATAATACATCATGCATTGAACATGTGTATTGTCAGCAAATGTATATAATTATTTATTATTTTATTAAAAAAATGTATAATAATATTCACATGTTCATATTTCTGGGCTCGTTATTCTTTATCTGGGCAACCAAAATACTAAAGATGGTTGCCCACAATAGTAAAAAGTTAGTTTCAATCCCTGGCATATCATTGTAACTTTATTGTTTAACTGCATTGCATTAAAATTGTGATTGAGGTAAGCTTGTTGTTTATAGTATATTTACTTTTTAGCTCGACTATTATATATGAAATATATATAGTGGACCTATCCTACTCACCCGGCGTAGGTGCGCGCATTGGAATGTTTGCGTACCACCTCGAATATATTTCCTATGTCCATTGACATATTGCTTTCATACATGTATTTTGCTTCTTAACCAACATGACCCCAATGTATAAACAAAAGCAGATAACTGTATCAAGCATTTTGTAACAATTATGGCCTTTTTTTCACTAAGAATAAGCATATAATTGATAAATCTATTTTAAAGTTTGCGTACCACCTTTAAATTCATTTTTTATTGCCACAACTTCTTTATTATGTTCTCCCCAAATTTTTTAAGGGGGGAGCATATAGTCGCCGCTTCGTCTGTCCGTCCGTGCACAATTTTTGTCCGGGCTATTTCTCAGCAACTAATGACTGGAATTCAATTAAACTTAATGGGAAGCTTCACTACCAAGAGGAGACATGCATATTATCAGCCGGTTCTGGTCAAATGATTTTTCACAGAGTTACAATGTATGGCCCTATGAAATTTTCCATTAACAGTACATATAACGCGATCTACCTTTTGGCTGTTCGTTATAACTGGGAAAAATCTAGTTTTTGATTAAATCACGAAAAAGTGGTTTTTTTATTGCGCAATCGCTATAAACACGTGGCTTGGCCGAAAGTACATGTAGCTTTAATAGCAACCCCAAGACAATTCACCCCCAGGAGACAATTCACGGGCTAGACTATTCAAATTAGATTTTTCATACCCCAATTTTTCGATTTTCGTAATCATTTTTGTCGTACCCAAATGTTTTTCATACCCAAATTTGTTTGTACCTAAAAAAAAATTCGTACCCATTATTTTCGTACCCAAATGTTTTTCGTACCCAAATTTTTCGTACCCAATTTTTTTGGTACCCAATTTTTTTGGTACCCTTTTTTTTTCGTACCCATTTTTTTCGTACCTAAATTTTTTTCGTACCAAATTTTTTTCGTAACAATTTTTTTTTTCGTACCCATTTTTTCCGTACCCAAATGTTTATTGTTCCCAATTGTTTTCGTACCCAATTTTTTTTTCGTACCCATTTTTTTCGTACCCAAATGTTTTTCATACCCAAATTTGTTCGTACCCAATTTTTTTTTCGTACCAATCTTTTTTGTACCCAAATTTGTTCGTACCCAATTTTTTTTTCATACCCATTTTTTTCGTACCCAAATAAAAAAATTCGTACCCATTTTTTTAGTACCCATATTTATTTCGTACCCAGATTTTTTTGTACCCAAATTTTTATTTGTACCCATTTTTTTCGTACCCAAATAGTTTTCGTATCCTATTTTTTTTCGTTTCCTTTATTTTTTCGTACTCTAATTTGTTTTCGTAACCAAATTAGTTTTTTTTCCTGCCCATATTATGTTCGTACCCATTATTTCTTCGTACACAAATTTGTTCGTACCCAAATTTTTTCGTACCCATTTGTTCGTACTAAATTTTTTTTCGTACACAAATTTGTTCGTACCTAATTTTTTATTCGTACCCATTTTTTTCGTACCCAAATAGTTTTTCGTACCTTTATTTTGTTCGTACCCTTTTTTTTTTCGTACTCAAATTTGTTTTCGTACCCAAATTTTTTATTTTTTTAGTACCCACTGCCCACATATTTTTTCGTACCAATTTTTTATTTTGAAATAATCGATTTTCAATTTGATATGAACTCTCCACTCATTCCATCCCGCGAAACCCTTAAGGTGTCGCAACTCTAGTTACATAAAAAATAAACTTTAAAAAATAACAGTGAAATAAATAAAAAAAAAACGTTGTATTATTGCATCGGTTTCAATGCGTGTAAAGTGTGGGTTTTTTAATATCAATTATAACCAATTTCAGCAAAGTTCAAGTTTCGATAATAACTTTGTCTTAAGCCCATATTGGTAAAATTAAAACATTATACTGTACTTTAATGTTTGTATGGAATGAGTGATGTATTGGACGTCATCATTGATGACGTTCAATCGAACGAATGATAAAGGGGGCTAAGTTTCGTTAAGCTGAGGCAAATCACTGCGATTTGAGGCGCTTGAAAACTGGTCGGTAAATTTTGCTGAAATTTGACATGTATATGAAAAAGAATGCGATCTACCTGTTGGCGTAGGCGTTATACCTGGGAAAAATCAAGTTTTCGAGTATTTTGCGTTTAAATATTTTTATGGGAAAGGGCACGCGCGCGTGACGTCATGAAAAGCGCTTAGGCTAGCTTCCATCTTGCTACGAAACAAAGAAACTGACGTTACGCGTTATTAATTCAGTGAGGCGTTTAATCGATAAACAAAGGCGTAATAATTGTGTTTGAATATCAATCGGTAGTACACATGCATGTCTTTTGTGCACATTGTGGTTTTTTAATGAACATGACATAAATCTATGTGTTATTCAACGTATTGAGTGCGACGAGTTAAAGAAAGGTTTACACGGCTAGGCTTTCCAAGATAAATGTAAGTACACACTGGTATTAGAATGGTATTCTGTTTATCCGATAATATCTTGAATATAAATGATATTCAGACAATTACATTATTAGGGTTTAATAATTTATTATTTAATCAATAAAAAAACGCAAGCAGCAAATCAATTAATTTCGTTTGTAGTGGAAACCGAAAGTAAACAAATCAACCGTCAAAATGGCTGACGACATAGCAACGTAGGAATAAACGCTCATAAATTATTTACAAAATAAGATCATCAGAAATGATGTAAAGTGAACGCTAATTCGCTGTTTTGTAGATAAGTATACGATCTATTGAAAATCCATAACATTTGACACAAAAACACCCGTGGATATGGAAATCTTTAGCGTAACGAAAAAGCAGACATCACACGGCGTTTTATCTGGGTCTACGATGTTTGCCAATGCCGATAGTATAATGAATGGAAATGCACAAACTCAGTAACTGGCAAGCATATATGCATTAGTAGGTTGTTTCGTGATTATTCAGAAACGACTACATAATTCTTTTGTTTCAGCCAGTGCAACTTAACAGAAATAAGTATAAAAAGTTTCTACACCTGACAACAATGTGCCAACTTAATACAAGGTAAGTTGTTTACATTATTTAAAATATTGCCAGCTTACAGTATACAACAATAAACAGCTGGTACGATGTAATGTCATCGTTTTAATTTTAATAAGCCCGTGGTTAATTACCTTTTTTAATCTTATGGATCAATACCTCTCTAACACCTTCAATTGACTTGTTCATGAAAAATATACACCCTCAGTGCATGTTATCCCATACACCATCACTCACTTACTAAGGCTCGATTGGTACTAAGGCTCGATTGGTCATTCTCGGCTCAGGTACTTCTTACAGGTACATGTACCCCGGGTACTCTTAACTTTACTTACATGTACCCCGGGTACGGTAAATAAACTTAAACATACCCGCAAATATTAGATTGTATCCGAGTTGTATATCCGCCAAAAATCCGATGTTAAACATGCTACAGATTAACATAAAACAATATTGTTTACCTTAAACAACCTTTTTTTTTTAAATCTGCATCAACATGCTTTTTAGTATGAGTGTTGAGAGGACGCCGTAGGAATAAGCAAGTAATCAAGAATACGTCTCTGTTTCTGCTTTTATTTCCTTCATGTATAATGACGATAAGGATTGACGACTAACATTGACGACAATGATCACAAGCATTTATGACTAACACTGACAACAAGCATTGGCGACTAGATGTAACATTGACGATTCTCTACAATAAATGAAATTAACAATAAAAAATGAATAATAAGATTATAGTACAACAGATATGCTTTTCAAAGTATAATATAATAGCATACACTCATTAGAATAAGATCTTTCATAAATAACATTTTGAAACATTTTCAATAAATATAGAAATATCTTATACAATATTTATTACACAGCATGAATTAATTGTTAAAACATAATATAAAAACAGAATATGGTGTTCCCCATTTAACGGACCTCGCAAACCAAATAATGTTTCTTTAAAAAAATCTATGGCGTTAAAAAGTGAACGTGCAACGTCGCAGAAAATATTATACTTGACCACGTCATACAATGATGCGACTTTGAACAATTTAAGATTTAAATTAAATCACATTAATGATTTTAACAATTAGTTTTGATAATATAAATGCCATTTAACAGAAAATTGACATAAATGTGAACATAATTCATTTTTACAACATAGCCGACAACAACCGATTTAGTGTTAAAATTCCCCGGTATGTTTTATTATATTTACCGTACCCAGGGTTTGGGCCTTACTAACTGTATTATTATTATATCTCACCGACTACCTTTACCTTGTTGTGTTTATCAACCTGAAATTTATGTAAATTCCGGCTTTCTTTACTTTTATTTTTCATTCATTTGATTACACAATTGTTGACGTATCTCGTGGAAAATTATTTGAATCTTTGGATTTTAATGACGACAAGCTGGAAGTGTCAATTTATTTTAAAAACGAATCTAAGATGTATGTACATGTAAGTATTGTGTGTTTGTCATGCATAATTATGTGTTTTCCAGAAAAAATTGAGTAGCCAGTTATATGGCCGGCAACTATGCAGTAAAACGAAAGCATTTGTGACATTTACTTGATATATTTGGGAAAAGTAGCCGGCATCAAGAGTAAATGTAACCGGCAAAATCACTGGCTGCCGGTATTTAAGTTAAGAGAACACTGATAATAGTAAACTAAATCTCTACGACAGGATTACAGCTTTGTAAAATTGTTTTTGGGGTGATAATGGTTAGCAATTCATACAAATGTTATTAAAAAATATTGTGGCTTAAAATTCATTTTGAGAATGGGATGGAAGAACAGAAAATGAAAGGGTATACAGGGATGAAAATTAGTGGTTTCCCGTGAGCCCGGGGCAAGTAGTTTTGGCCTGGACAACTCAATTTCCAAAGTTGATAGTCTGGCCGGGCAACTTGTTTTTGTTTTTTTAAGCTTAAAACAATTCAGTGCAATAAAAATTGAATAACAATTGACCACCATGGATCAATACTAGTTAAATAACATTCATTATTAAGGAATAGGAAATGATTAAACTCAGACTCATAATAAAACATCATTCATTGAGAAGTGCAATGTCAGCAAATTTATTTGATTATCTATTATTTTATTAAAAGAAAGTATAATATACACATGTACATAATTCTGGGCTTGTTATTCTTTATCTGGGCAACCAACATACTAAAGATGGTTGTCAGTGCGGGCAACCAATAGTAATAAGTTAGTTTTAATCAATGAAATATCTTTGTAACTTAATTGTTATAAGCATTGCATTAAAGTTGTGATTTAGGTAAGCTTGTTGTTTATAGTAAATTTACTTTTTAGCTCGACTATTATATATGAAATATATATAGAGGAGCTATCCTACTCACCCCGGCATCGGCATTAGCGTGCAAATGTTATAGTTTGCATACCATCCCAAATATTTCCTATGTCCCTTGACATATTGCTTCCATATTTTGCATACGTGTTAACCAACATGACCCCAACCTAAAAACAAGAGCAGACAACTGTATCACTTGCATTTTGTAAGAATTATGACCCTTTTTCCACGTAGAATATGCATATTATTTATAACTCTACAGTGTTCGAAATTTGCACTAGCCCGGGGCTTGTTGATCTCGTTTTGGGCTACTGAATTTCCATGGGTACTAGCCCGATTGGGCTATTGATTTTTCAAACTTTTGAAATAAAAAATGCTCAAAAATATTATTTTCATCCATCGCTTGAACCATATCTAGCGTTTATTTAGCGTCGTATCGCGTTTCCTCACCCTTCCGATTATGTTGACATGACGAGAGTTTGAATGACAAATTTTTTTTTGATACTGTGCGAATAAAATGCGGATCTACCCAGGTTGTTCAATTTGCTGTACTTTCAGCAAACCATACAAGTCTACAAATGTTTTTAATGTCCGCCATCTTGGATTTGTAATGATCTATTGACAAATCAACGCATTGAACTATCATATTTTAATAGAATATGTCAACCAAATTATATATTGATTGCATAGTTGCTTGGTTACTTTTTACTGGTTTTCAGTTTAGGCAGTTAAACGATATGCATATTTTATTTCACGTGCAAAGACTTATATTGATATGTTTTCGGACAGTTGTTTCCGGATACGGTTTTATCTGTCGATTTTAATTTATTTTCGACTTTCTTGATAAAAAAATATCTAGAATGATGAATACACATGCGATTTTACGGATGGTCTGGTTGATATTTTTTCACATTGTACTCACCAGAATTGGACCTAGAAAGACTATAAAAAAGAACAATAAGCTAGGGGGAGGAGACACTGCCCTCTATTCGCTTTATCAAACGGCCTCAGACTTTAGGCTTAATGTTTCGGATTTCTAATTTGGGACAAGTGACATCTAAAATTATTTACAGATTGGATAAAAAAAAACGTTGCTTCTTGACTGCATGTAAGGTATTGATTGACGAATATCGTCATACATAAATATTATAATCGTATTGTGTCATTGAAATATTATAATAACATTTCCTGCTAATTGGGATCAACTGTTAGTTGCAATCCTCATCATTACACCCTACCTGCAATAAAAACTATCCAGAACCGTCAAAAATATAAACTTATTTTAAAAACTTGTGATAAACAGTTCGGGCTAGTAAACTTTGGTTCGGGATAGTGAAAAAATCCATCTGGTAGCCCGAACGGGCTAGTGGTTTAAAAAGTGAAATTCGCACACTGACTTTATGTTAAATTGTGCGTAACACCCCAAATATTTCCTATATCCCTTGAAATATTGCTTTCATATCTTGAATAATGTTAACGTGCATATTTTTATTAACGTCTTGTTATTGTAGTGTACATATTTTTCGGATTTCGGACAGTTCATTCATCGAGTATTATAATTTTATTGTTGTGGTTTTGTGAGTAATCTTCATGTAAAATACTGCTGTTTAGATGTTCAGTTTTAGTCGTATATCAGGATTCAATACCTATACCTTAGTGAAAATGGCATCGGAAGAACATTTGTTCATTGCATTAGATAGAATTAAACATTATTATTATCTATCTATCTTATTGTTTATTGCAGTTTCAGTAATATTCTGTCTATAAATGATTTCAACATGATATAATTATAAATCATGGCAGGCTAGGAAATGTGTATATAAGAAGCAAATATTAAAAATAGACAGTTCATTTTTTTCCCATTTACATGTATGTATATTTATCTATGTAGACATTTTTTGTGGTAAACAGTTATGCAACATGTCAGAAAACGCCCAGGACAAATATATCGACATAATGATTTTTAGCATAGGTGCGTTTACGCACCTATGCTTATGGTATATACCACATTTCGAAAATCCACATCAATCGGTTGCTCTTTATGAAGCCTTACCTGATCAAAAATCAGACGAAATATCTATTTAATTTAGTATATGGTCATTCTTACAAATTTTTTTTGGAAACGTTTTTCTAACGTTTTCTTCCAAGAATATTGCTGACACCGTTTTTAGTGAATTTTTCTAAGACCGTTTTATGTCAAAAAATCTTCTAATAACCTAAAACAAATTTCGTTCGTAAAACAATTCTATCTGCATTATAAATCTCAATCTCCTACGCAGTGGCCTCCCTTATACTAGAAGTTACTGACCGGGCGAAGCAAGGGAAGTAACTGCTATGAGGAGTTTCTATAAAAATCTGCATCCAGAAATCTGTATTCAGAACTCAATCTGTTGTGCACGTCTGCATCTAACGCTTACCACAAGTTTTACGACAAATTCTTGACGCAGACGAATAGGGTAGCGTCTATTTTCATTTGTGAAAACAATAGTTCGATACAGATCTGTCCGTGCTTAAATTTTGAAAGGCTTGGGTAATTATTTTTCATAAGCGTTTCAAACACTGATGTAAATGGAAAGATTATCTATTTAAATAGTCGGTAATTGTTTGAAATTATTGATTTGAGAAATTCGCGGATGGCCATATCGAACTACATTATACCACGTGACGCCATTCTTCCCTGTATCTTGCACCTATGCTTTTAACGCCATCGGCGCTCTCGTTTCACTTATGTGGGTGTATGTTGGCTCCACTTAACACGATACAGTCATTGTAGTTTAATTGAAAAATGCATCTTACAATGTGAGATGAGTTCTGGGTTCAAGCCCCAGCAGTGGCCTATCAAGTGTGAAATACGGAGCCATTATCATTAAATATACACAGTTCTTTCTTTAAACAATACAATTAAATATAAGGAATAATGTTAAAGGGGCATTGCTGCTTAGCTATTTTTGACATTGAATAACAGGGTTTATATACACCTCAAGGATAAATGCTTCTAAATTTGTAAAAAAACAAACCAGTCGAAGAGTGCAGAATATTAAACATTTGCAACTTTCTGATGTCTAAAATGTCTTAAATGCCACTTTAAGTTTGTATTTTTTTGTACAAAATGACCCATTTGTGCTGTCCATTATCGGTTAATGTTTTACGCTGTCAGGTCCAGAAGCGCTCATTCTGTAGCTTGTTTGGACCATAATCTATAATGCGACCAAGTTTCAGCAGATTCGGCCCAGTGGTTCTGATTTTATACCCTGTGCCTATTGAGTATAAGTACTATTACTCACTGATTTATGCATTATGAGCTCGGCTGTTTTCGGAAAAAACCTCAGGTTTTGTCATAGCCAGCTCATTGTGTCATGTCGTGTCTTTTCGCCATCCGGCGTCTGCCATGCTAAAACCTTAACATGAACCCATTGTACCCACAATTTTTTTTCCTACCCATTTGTTTGTACCCAAATATTTTTCGTACCCAAATGTTTTTCGTACCCAAATGTTTTTTGTACCCATTTTTTTCGTACCAAATTTTTTTCATACCCAATTTTCTTTTTTCGTACCCAAATTTTTTTTCGTACCCAATTTTTATTTATCGTACCCAAATTGTTTTCGTACCCACATGTTTTCGTACCCAATTTTTTTTTTGTACCCACTTTTTTCGTAACCACTTTTTTTGTACCCAAATTTTTTTGTACCCAATTTTTTTCCGTACCCAAATTTTTTTCGTACCCATTTTTTTTCTACCCAATTTTTTTTCGTACCCAAATTTTTTCGTACCCAATCATTTTATTGCCATTTTTCTTCGTACCAAAATTTTTTTCGTACCCAACTGTTTTCGTACCCAAATTTTTTTATTCGTACCCATTTATTTTTTTCGTACCCAATTTTTTTTGGCGAAATAATCGGCTTTCAATTTGATTTGATCTCCCCACTCATTCCATCCCGCGAAACCCTTAAGGTGTCGCAACTCTGGTAAGTATTACACGTATTTTTAATTTAAATAGTTTTTTTGCCATATATTTCGTTTACTTGATAGTTCATATTTAATTCACGCAAAAATGTGTTCCACAATTGTTTAACATTTTCGACCATATATAGGGACATAAAATAGTGTTATTTGCAGCACTTGAATTTGTAGCATTATGTTATTTTACATATTGATAGTTTACAAATTAGTAAGTGTCGACAATGATAAAGGAATTTTTTTGTCAATTCATTTCCATAATGACTAGTGTTAATTGTCCAAAAACATGAGGTAATGCTATGCTTCTGTTCTTTTATGTTGTTTTTATATTTCACGTGTAATATGTATTGATGTAAACGAGCACAGTATTTGCTGACATTTTCGTCCACATGTAATATCTAGAGTGTTTTATATTTTGATATTGTTTTAAGTAAGTATGCGAAGAATTACTCGTATTACAAAGTCATAACATGTTGCTAACATATTGTTTAAAGCTTTTTGAACTGTTTAACAGTTGTTCATATGGTTCATAAAGGACGGGTATTTGTTTTTTTTAATCGAGTTTACTTAAAAAATGTAACACAAATGCCGCAATACATTTTCATTTCAAATCCGACATAACATAACAACACGTGTATCACAAGTGTGTAATATGAACGGAAGCTAATAAAAAACACTTAATAATATTTAGCGAAATAAGATTATGTCTCGCACAAATATGTTATAATGCAAGACATTAGTGGGTGTGGGTGTTGTTTCTATTGTTTCTAGTCAATATTGTCTTTAAAATACATGGTGTGCTTTATAATGGATTACTAATGGATTATTAATGATTACTATGAAAATTTGTTGTTGAATAAATTTATCAATCAGATTGATATGATAGAGGTCTGAGCGTAAAACGTTTTACAACATGTCAAAAAGATAAGAACATAGTCGAACGTTGAGTTTTTGAGATGTTTAAATGGTTATAATTGTGATACGAAAACAAGCAAATGAGCCTAAACAAATGTTTAAATCAATATGTATGAATTGTAATAAGATAATTGATGGTACTATTGCTTTGTTAGTAGATCAGAATTGTTCAACATTCGACAAATTACAGATTGTAATGAACCTGTCGTCATTTAATGACTGTTGTGTTTTTAAATATTTTTATTGCTATGTAAGTGTTGTACCCTAATGTTTATTTTGTGGAAAAATATGGATTTTTTATTGCTGGTATTTTTTTTACATGTTTCACACATTGTACATGTTGACAAAACAATTAACTAAAACATAAATGCCGTCGAAAGAAATCCATATTGAAACTTGAAATGTTTAAATGTGAATACTATTAATTAACTTATATATTGTATCAGTTCATATTCAAATACAACACATATTCGTTCTTTAAAAGGATGATTAGAGATAAGTATCTTACTTTAAAAGTGAAATATGTATTAGATAATATAATGTTTAATATAATAACCGGGCCCATTCTTCAGGTATCAATTGTGTGATCGTGTTTAATGTATTTGGCTTTTCGATGAATGTTCTGATGCACAGTTGTTCTTTTAAAGGGAATTGTTCAAAGACTTTCGCATTTTTAAAAATATCATTAAATGATTTGCGAACAACACTGAAATATATGGCATATATCTATATAATTGTAACATCAAGCAAACGAGTTGAATGAAAACGTTGTCTGAAATCGCAGTCGAACGCAGGACCTCTTCCAAATAAAACTAACATTCTATCGCTGAACAAAACCAATTTTTGATATAAAGGGCGTTTTGTAAACGCTTTGTTTGCAATATTAGAAATACACGCATTAACCAAACTATGGATAGAAAACGTAATACACGTCTTATGATTTTTCCGATCGCCATTGATACTTATCCATCAACGAACCGATGAAAAAACTAAGACAAGAGTGGTATTTTGCGTGTTTATATATGATGCATACATTTGTTTTTAACCTGTGGCATTTTTTTTATCTTTTGGAATTAGCCGTGTTTCAACAAATTGTACACCGTTTTTTGGCAATTAATATTAAGCTAAAATTACATTGAAAGTCAGCAATAACAATTGTTCTGGCACTGCTGGGCATTCAGTATCATTTTGTAAACTTGCACACAAATAAATGTATGACTGTACCGAAACGATATCCTTGAAATATTTATCATAACTATATAAAGCGTATGTTTTTTTATTGAATTTGAATGTTAACTTTTGTGCATATTTGCTGTTGTTTTTTGGCTTTATAATAAAAAATACATGTTTTCATGACCATGTCGTTTTTATAGCATGTATATACATTCTCGATCTTACTTGCATTGTCTTGTCAAATACACCCAAAAGTTATTATAGAAGTTGGGTAGAAAATCAGTTGGCGTTGTGTGTCTGATTGCGTGCGTTATTCCGAGTGGGGTAATAGGTAAATGTTCTATTAAAAAGATATCGACATTTTTGTGAAATTATTCAATCATAGTCTGACGTAAGTTTATTTTTAGAACGAGAACTTCATTGACAACGTGCATCTGACCTGTTTTGAGGTTGGTCATTGGGTAGTTTCTCAGCGAATATTTGTATTGCATCTAGAACGTCTGAAACGTCAGCCAGTATGTTATAACGAAATACCGCTGCTGAACAATTACTCGGAATATAATATTACAAATTCGAAACATAAATATTATTTTCAGTTAAGTTCACTGTCGTTTATCAAAATACGTAACTCGCAACGTCTGCTATTTAAAGTAGCTGTTTGTTTTGACATGAACAGTTCAATGAAATACATTAGATGGTCTAAGGGGATATGTAGAAGTTAAGGAATGTAACATTGAGCATCAATCAAGAAGTAAACGTAGAATGGTGGTCAGGAAGATAACTAGGAACGCTGGGTAATCCCAGAGCTTCAGTCAGTGTGTAAACATGAGAACCGTTCAGGAAGTAAACTGGGTGTAAATCTTGAATGTCGGTCAGGAAGAAACCTGTTTATATAATCATACCACGTGAATGTAAATGGTTTATCATATGAGATCATCAAGCGTCATTAGATTAAACGATCCTTAATTGAATATGAATAGTACAAGTTACCAAGTTACAAGTGCTCCAAACATGCCTCAAAGTATTTGAGCCGCGCTCTGTGAAAAAAGGGACTTTCATGAATGAGCGTAAAATACCGTCCCATAATAGCCTGTGCAGTCCGCTTATCAGGGACGACACTTTCCGCTTTTATGACATTTTTCGTTTCCAGAAAGTCTCTTAGCAAAAATCAAGTTTTTGCGGAAAGTGTCGTCCCGCATTAGCATGTCCGGACTGCATAGGTTAATCTGGGACGACGCTTTACACACATGCATTTAACCCCTTTTTTGCACAGAGCGTGGCTCATTAGTAGAGGACGGGTGTCAGTTGTTCAAGATGAAGACGTTTTCATTTATCAAATTCAAAACTTTCCACAATTGAAAAGAACGTAACGATGTTATTAACCGGATTTAATAAATAAACACACGTTTTTTTTCTAAAATTTAAATTCTTGTATACATAATCGGAACTGAACGTAGACACTAAATGACAACGCAATGTATTGCATATATGTGTATAAACACACAGTATTGAGTGTTTGAAGTTCTTGCAATGTTACGGTATCAAACAAAAACACATCATTTCAGTAAAATGTAATCAATAAAAATAAATCCGTGTTAAGGCATATTTATATTCGTCCGCAAATTATATATGCGTACTTGAATTTTCCCAAATATGAGGGACGGGCTTATGAGTCTGCATAAAAAACCGGACAAAGGAAGTGCCTCACATCGATGTTAATAGAATGGCAAGCCACCACGTTAGCTGGAATGTCCGATTAGCGCCTTGGTTTGAACCCAGGCGACCCGGGTTCAATCCGCGCTCCCAGCGCACGTGATCACCATACCAGACAGGTGAGGTTTCCTCAAATTGAGTACTCCGCCCCCCCCCCCCCCTCCGCCCCTCACAGCACAAGACCACGTTAACATTGAAAATCTTTCAGCAAAAACGAAGTAGCTGGAAATTGCAGGTCAATGTATCCAGTTTTTATTGTGTTTCATTCTTAAACAAGACACACAAATACTTAATACATTAGTTCATACTATGCTTTTCAATTACTAAAACACAAAAACAAACTCAGTTTTCGTTATACTACTTACACATGTATATCACAGACACACGACACGAAACTTACTTAAATTCATATTAAGTTTCTATCATAATATTACAAAAATCAATGGTTCCCATTACTTATCTAATGACTCGCCTCCAGAATTGTGAACAGTTAAGGTAAGCAATTTATTTACTTTAAAGATGACATAGCGACCTATTTTCAATTGCAAACCCCTTTAGTTCCATTTTCATTTGTATCATAAAGTATCATGTTTGAGTAATCATATAGAAATTGTATTTTGACAATAATAATTTCATACAAAACATCTGAACATAAATATCAGGTAGGCAGGCTTTCAATAACGCTATATAGTCCAACGACCAGTCAATGGAATTCACACGTAATGCACAAGCACTTTGCGCATTTTTGTACAAACCAAATAACATCTCTACGTTTTATGTGTATTTTATTATAGCTTCATGCCTCTCAATTAAAGGGGCCTTTTCACAGATTTTGGCATATTTTGAAGTTTGTCATGCTTTATATTGATAAATGTTAACATTGGATCTTAAAACCTCCAGTAAAAAATCAAGAATAAAATTTAAAAAAGGAAAAAAAAGTAGCCGGTACCACGGCTCGAACCAGTGACCCTCGGAGTCCTGGAGTTAGTCTGAAGTAAAAATGCATAAGCCCTCTCGGCTATTCTGCCGGGTGTACACAGTATAAGTATTTTATACCTTATATAAGCAATCTTCGTAGTTTCGTAAATTTTAACGACAACAACAGAACTCTCCAAATTATTCAATCGTTTCGCGTTGCAACGCTTTATAATTTTTAGGTTTTCAAATCGTCAAAAGATACATATAATGGCTATATTGGACTATGGTAAATGTTCAGTAATACTGTTTTCTCACAAATATAACTAAAATGAAAACTTGCGAATCTAAATCAACTTTTTTCAATTTTGTCAATTTACCAAACCGTGAAAAGATCCCTTTAAGAGCCACCCAATTAGATTCATGGCACAAATTTACTGTTGAACATCATTACGTCCGAATCATATCCAATACTCCCTGCACTTGACCTAAACTGTATGGAATAGGAACTCTGTGATAATACTGAACACTCGCTGCTGTGCAAGCAGCCGCACATAAGAACAAGCCAACCTGTGCCGGTGCGAGACACGTACAATCAATCTCACACACCATAGGCAAACGCCCTCACCAATATGCTGTAACAGCAGTAAGGACATAAATAATATAAACCGATTATTCCCTGTTTGTTTTCCATTCCTGAGCCCATGGTTGTGATTTTGGAAATACTTCAGGAAAGCACCCTACCACCTTAAACGCAATGTTCAAGGAATGTCTGGACCCTCCATGGTATCTATCACTCATATATTCGTATAGGTCCTTACATTTGCCATAACTGCTCAAAAGCACCTATCTGCATTCGAGGTTTACCAATAGTCAAAAAACTTGACCCGGTGATTAAGTTCTTTACCCCACTTGATCCAGACTCACCAAGCATGACCCAGAATAAAAACATGGCCTTGATATTGTCAAGATAAACAATCTGACCTTGTTTGATCAGATGTTTGACCTGGTGACCCTGTTCTTGACTCCACTAGACCAGATTCGAAAATAGTTTTCATGTAGAAATGGTGAAAGGAAACATTTCGACCAAAGTCCTTTATCATGATTGAATCATACATTTGGCTTCTATAGTAGATGTTGTTTCTATGATTCGTTTCTAGTTACCTACTTTTTGACCCCACTTGTCCAGATTCAACTTTGACCCAGCATTGTCAAAGTAACAATGTTAACCTTCAGTTATAAATGTGGTTTCCAGAGTTTAACATAGTGATCTAGTTTTTAACTATTTTACCAAAATTCAAACTCGGCCTAGGTAATGTCAAGATTACCATACTGACAAAGCATCATCAAGATTGAGTTAAAACTGTGTACTGAGAGCAAAAACAAGGTTTTTCTTAGATTGTACATGATGACCTTTTTGACACATGAAATTCACCATCAGGTTCAACACTTTGTTATCAATCTTCAAGTTTAACCCTATGAAATTCATCATCAAGTTTAACACTATGAAATTCATTATCAGGTTTATCACTATGAAATCCATCATCTGATTTATCACCATGATTCACGGCCTTCTGTTCTATCCGACTGATAAGCCTACGTGCATAAAAGTCCCTGTATTCTGCAGGCATTTCTTCCAAAGCTTTGATTGCGCGGTCTGTGATCTGAAACGCCCGCGTTGCCGGGAGCAGGTCCTTTATAATTTTTAGGTTTTCAAATCGTCAAAAGATACATATAATGGCTATATTGGACTATGGTAAATGTTCAGTAATACTGTTTCCTCACAAATATAACTAAAATGAAAACTTGCGAATCTAAATCAACTTTTTTCAATTTTGTCAATTTACCAAACCGTGAAAAGATCCCTTTAAGAGCCACCCAATTAGATTCATGGCACAAATTTACTGTTGAACATCATTACGTCCGAATCATATCCAATACTCCCTGCACTTGACCTAAACTGTATGGAATAGGAACTCTGTGATAATACTGAACACTCGCTGCTGTGCAAGCAGCCGCACATAAGAACAAGCCAACCTGTGCCGGTGCGAGACACGTACAATCAATCTCACACACCATAGGCAAACGCCCTCACCAATATGCTGTAACAGCAGTAAGGACATAAATAATATAAACCGATTATTCCCTGTTTGTTTTCCATTCCTGAGCCCATGGTTGTGATTTTGGAAATACTTCAGGAAAGCACCCTACCACCTTAAACGCAATGTTCAAGGAATGTCTGGACCCTCCATGGTATCTATCACTCATATATTCGTATAGGTCCTTACATTTGCCATAACTGCTCAAAAGCACCTATCTGCATTCGAGGTTTACCAATAGTAAAAAAACTTGACCCGGTGATTAAGTTCTTTACCCCACTTGATCCAGACTCACCAAGCATGACCCAGAATAAAAACATGGCCTTGATATTGTCAAGATAAACAATCTGACCTTGTTTTATCAAGATTGTGTACGGTAATAACCATGGCTTCTAGATCAGATGTTTGACCTGGTGACCCTGTTCTTGACTCCACTAGACCAGATTCGAAAATAGTTTTCATGTAGAAATGGTGAAAGGAAACATTTCGACCAAAGTCCTTTATCATGATTGAATCATAAATTTGGCTTCTATAGTAGATGTTGTTTCTATGATTCGTTTCTAGTTACCTACTTTTTGACCCCACTTGTCCAGATTCAACTTTGACCCAGCATTGTCAAAGTAACAATGTTAACCTTCAGTTATAAATGTGGTTTCCAGAGTTTAACATAGTGATCTAGTTTTTAACTATTTTACCAAAATTCAAACTCGGCCTAGGTAATGTCAAGATTACCATACTGACAAAGCATCATCAAGATTGAGTTAAAACTGTGTACTGAGAGCAAAAACAAGGTTTTTCTTAGATTGTACATGATGACCTTTTTGACACATGAAATTCACCATCAGGTTCAACACTTTGTTATCAATCTTCAAGTTTAACCCTATGAAATTCATCATCAAGTTTAACACTATGAAATTCATTATCAGGTTTATCACTATGAAATCCATCATCTGATTTATCACCATGATTCACGGCCTTCTGTTCTATCCGACTGATAAGCCTACGTGCATAAAAGTCCCTGTATTCTGCAGGCATTTCTTCCAAAGCTTTGATTGCGCGGTCTGTGATCTGAAACGCCCGCGTTGCCGGGAGCAGGTCCTTGTTACCGTACGTATCCTTGGTGTCATACATGTTGTCGTCCAGGTGCTTCCAGAACACATTCACAGCTACACCAAACTCCAGGGATATCACATTGTGAAACCAGAGGGCTGAAAATGTGACAGGAACACAAGTTAATGGAACCTAAACTTGAATAAACATTAAGCTTTACAAAAGCGGTTTTTTACTTAAAAACCTGGGACTTTAAACTGAACTTTCGTGCCCTGAGTATTTATTTTGAGAGGTTGCATAGATGTATTTTAGTAATATTGCTTGCAATAAATGAATATTTTAGACACTACAATGTTAAAATGACAATATTTACATGTGCTGAACTTAAATATGGTTTAAGTTTCACATCTGTTACGCTTTTAATGTAGCTTTTTGACAGGGTTACAGTTATTACGAAAAAGTAACTTAAACAGTTATTACATAAAAGTAACTTAAAAGAAAAGTAATTGACACCGCAGAGCAACTCCTTCTATAATAATCACATGGGATACATTTGGCCTTTAATGAACACCTTTTAGCTGTTGTTTGTTAAATGTGTTTTGGAAAGCTAACATTTAACTTTTCTTCTAAAATGAAAGCTTCTGTTCAAACTGAATTAAAAGAGCAAAAGTATTTTATTCTGAAAATCAAATAGAAAATTAGCTACTGATAGTAATTGCAAATTAGTAATATCATTAACATGAGACACAGTGGCTAATTGAGATCATATCATTATAGACAAACCTCTTTATTTATGTTTATTTACATAAAGTTTCCAACATCTGCTGATCGACATATAGGAGTAGCGTTCTGAGAAAACTGGGCATAATGCATGTGCGTAAAGTGTCATCCCAGATCAGCCTGTGCAGTCCACACAGGCTAATCAGGAACGACACTTTTCGCCTAAAATTTGATTTTTGGTAAGGACGGACTTCCTTGAAACTAAAAATATCCTAAAATAAAAAAATAAAATAAAAATATCATAAAAGCGGAAAGTGTCATCCCTGATATGGGACGACACTTTACGCACAAGCATTATTCCCAGTTTTCTCAGAACACGACTCATATATATCAACCCTTTCCCACTCAGAGGCAGTGAAAATGGTTATGTGCAAACAGCATAAAACCAGACCAGCCTGCGAGTAACTCGCAGTCTGTTCAGGTTTTATGCTGTTTGCTGCTCATCAGTATCTAATGGTTTGAAATGAAGCCTTTAAAACATGAATTTAGTAAGAAAGGTCTTTAATTAACTTTAACATTTAAAGGGACTTTAAATAAGTCAAAGTACATATGTAAGTGGTAAAGGGTTAAAAGAACAGAATTTAATTGTATAACTGCTAATTGACATTGCAAAGAAGTTCCTGTGTGTGTGCGTGTGTGTGTGCGTGCATATTTGGAAGTTTATGCCGTACTTCCAAGCCTAAGGCTGCATTATGTGAGGACCCTGATTGTGGTACACCACTCCATCCTAATTTTTTTACAAGACTCACAAAGGTTGGGGACTGTTTAGTTGTTACTGAAAGATTGTCAATATAAGTGTGGTCTTGTATTGTGTGGGGGAAGCCGGGGTACCAGGAGAAAACCCCATCAGTCCGGCATGGCGACCACCAACCGATACTTCCAGGAATTAACCCATTTATGCCTAGTGGACTCTCCCATCCTTCTAAATTGGATCAATTTATTTCCAAAATTAGGGATGTCTAGTATATTTATTTCTATATTTAGAATGTTTCTTATGGAAATTCCTTAAAGCAAACAGCCCAGACCCTGATGAGACACCACATCATGCTGCATCTCATCTAGGTCTACGCTGTTTGCCAAGGCCTTTTTTTTAGATGCTAGGAATAAATGGGTTAAACCAGGGTTGCCTTGGTGAGCAGCGCATGTACTATTCACTGGGCTAAGCAAACAGCCCAAAACAATTTCCTAATCCAGGGCACAGAATACTTAAGTATGTATATCAAGGGTGTGATTGAAATGAAGTCTGAGGGGAGGAAAAATCTGTTGACTAATTTTGACTAAGCGAATCGCGTGCATTACATCATGACGAACCTTAAAACAGATATTTAAAAGAAAAATACCATCTTAAACATATTAACAAGATTTTCTTATGAAAACTTTTTTTAATTCATATTTAACATATTATGAAAAAGTCATTAGTATTAATTGTGATCAAAACCAATGTGTGTTCCGATCCCAGTGACGATGACGGCAATCTTTAGTTTGAGCTCAATGTCTTGAAATTCCAAATAAGGTCAACAATGTAAAATTGTTCAACTAACGCCAATTTACCGCGGGATCCATGGTTCAAGTTTTTTCACATGGAATACAGTCGATTGGTGTATAAGGGATAGCTTAGGACTCCGAGTCTCATTTCAGCGTATACACCATGCATTTAATAATTTTAACATTAAACCTCAAATGTCTTTTCTATTGAAGAATGCCAGCTTTTTAAAATTTCCTACAAATATTATTTGTTTAAAGTGCGAGTTTCATGGTACAGTGATTCAGCCATTACCTGATCGTCTTGGTCTTTATCTGATAACATGTCATGTGTAAAGTGCAAGGAGTTTACTCCAGACAGCACAAGATCCGTGATGAAACTGATAGCAGCTTATTAAAACAGTGTTTCCATTTCAAACACATAGGTATGGTTTAACTATATCATATATAAAATTAGGAAATTATAATGGTTTATCAGAAAAAAGAACACATGGTTGTCATCACGATCATTGGCATTTAAACAGTTGGGAATTCTATTCTTTTGCATTTTTTCCCAGTTAACTAAAATAAAATATAAATATTTCTTTATAAACAGCTCAACTTACCAGGAATAAAAAGGATGTCCCCTGGCTCCAAGATCACTTCATATCTCTCTGCCTTGCTGAACAACGGAAAACGAAAAGTGTCCACCGTGTCAATCTCAAGAACTTCCGATTTGTCACCTATAGCAAAATTCGAAACATTTTACCAGTAATTTTAAATTCTTTGCATCATATTTAGACATACATAAGTCTATTTCCCAGGTAGAATTAGTGATAGAGGGTAATTAGTTATAGAGAGAAGTTTATTTTTTTAGATCAATCAAGAAGGGTCTTAATTCTTTTGTTCCTATGGCCAAACAATTCCATCAGCAGACATATCCATCCAAAATAGTGATGTTTGTTGGTAAATAAACTATTAAAACTCATATAGTAATCAAGAAGCAATATTATTGATGATCAAACTTGACCAACTTGATTGTTATTATCGAAACTTTACCATCTTGATTATTAATCTTGACCAACTTGACTTGGATTATCAAACTAGACCATCTTGACTTTTGATTATCAAACTTGCCCAACTCGACTTTGATTAACAAAATTGACTATCATGACCGTGATAATCAAACTTGAACAACCTGATCCAGATATAAAGCCCACAATAATGATTAACAAAATTTGGTGAAGACAGCAGAATGAGCCCAATGAGCCAACTTTACAGTCATATCTCTACATATCCCAGGCTGATGACTTATAATTATCATTCTTAAACAAGCAAATCTTTCCACATGCAGTTCAATAATGATAAATTTTGATAAATTTGAAGAAATAAACAAATCTTGGTCTATCATAATACAAACAAGAAACCGTCAGAGACGGGTGATGCTCCCCAAAGGTTTGTTGTCACAATATTGCACTATATATTCAGATAAAAGGAAACGTCTTGATGGCACAGTAGTTGGGGGGACAAGAATTTTTTTATAGAAAATTTCAAAGGGCCATGACTCTGTGAAAAATCATCCGACCAGAACCCGCTGATAATATGCACATCTCCTCTTGGTAGTGAAGCTTCCCATAAAGTTTCATCAAATTCGGGTCATTAGTTGCTGAGAAATAGCCCGGACACAAATTGTGCACGGACGGACGGACACACGGACGGACAGACGAAGCGGCGACTATATGCCCCCCCAAAATAAATTTTGGGGGAGCATAATAAACTTAACATAAGCTTCTCAAAGGTCTCAAATGACTTGGGTGATTAAATATGTACATCAAGATTGCATAGTGAAGTATAAATTATTTTGCGTTCGCTCATAGATACCCATTCAGTATTAGGTGCCCCACTGTAAACTTTGTTTTCACTTGTTTTATAGCTTATAGTAATGTTAGAACAGCTATAGCAGTTTTAATAGCCTTAATTTGTGCATAACAAACATATTCAGTTGTAAATAAACAAAACTGACTACATGTATTACTTTAGAAAGATGCAATGTACAATTAATGAACAAAGAAAATGACAAGCAGTAACTGCAAGCAAAAATGGCCTCATTAAATATGATATAAACGAACTAAACAAAACTGTTTTTCTAATGGAATTATACGATTTATCTCTCTTGTTTAAAGCACAGTATAGCACAATTAGAAAGTACCGGAATACATCACACATAATTGTTTATACAACATTTAGATTTGCATTAAAATTCCAGACTAATTATTGCATTTCTTATCAGTAAGCTTGCTATTTTATTAGAGAAATAGATAACCTTGATCTTTTTATAATGCTCATCAGACTAGCATTTTTTTTTTACTCATTTGGACCGATATTTTGGTTGTCCTTACTATTAATGTCAGGCCCTGCATATACTTGAAGCTATATAGCTGTATCCCCTGATTGCCATACCGTTCATGTAGAGAAAATTGACCGAACTTGGACTGAACAGCACGACTCTCTTGCGACCTTGAACTTGGATCAAGAAGTTGTCCATTACCTGAAGAAGTATAAAAGACATGTAAAACATGCATATAAACACAAAATCAATGAGTCCTAAAGGAAACATAGTATTACATGAACATATCATAAAGTTTTGTATATAAAGCGTAGTAAATACTTGAAATTCACGAAATGGCAGCCTTCTCTATCACTCTAACCAATAAGAATTAGCAGACATTTATTATCCTGATAATTAACGACATATTGATACTACAATTCTTCACCACCGCTTAATATTGATTAACAATGGGGGAAGGTGTGATGTGTTGACATCTGAACAGTGCCTAATTTTAAATTGATCTCGCATCAATGACTCATCTATCACGAAAGTGTTTACCTCATAACTACTTATGGAGCATTATAATGACAGAACTGCAGTCTGCAAATTAATACCAACTACACTTCAACACCGTCATTTCGAACACTGATAATCCGAAGTCACCGTTATTTAGAAGTATTTTTCGGGTCCCGATTTTGGTTCTTCTTTGTTTAATGTAAAATTTGATTGTTAATCCAAACTTCGTTAAACCGAAGAAATCGGTAATTCTAAGTGATTCTGTCAGTCCCAACACTATAATTCGCACCTAATTATCAATCTTTAATCCGTAGTCAAAACTGCAAAACACTCAGCGTTATTTCACACCTTTGTCGTCTGCATGTGGCGCTTCAAAAGCCGATAATTACACCTTTAGCGTATGCGAGTAGCGTGTTAATTTTATTATGTCGTCAAAAGCGGATAATTCTGTTATTAGAGAAAAATCAAGAAGAAACAAAATCATTTTATTCCTTCTTTTGTTACAAGTAGAAATCTATGGCTATCTGACCATATAGTTAACGTTTTTAAGCGAAACAATTATTAGTAGTGTTTAACCGAACCATGCGAATTCCACAACATTTTATTTTAACAGAATCAAAGAAGTCTTCTGTCAAATATTTATTTTGAATAATCGTTAATCCAAAGTTTTTTTAACGGTCCCGATGACTTCGAAATAACGGTGTTGAAGTGTATAAGAAAGGCACAAAAGTCTGGACAATATTCTGTCTGCTCTAAATATTAATATTATGAAATTGTTCTTTTGTAAATAATTCATATACATCTACACTTTTTTATGCTACAAACAAGAGATGTGTTTGTCAGAAACACAAGGCCCCCTATTGCGCAGCTTTGAAATAAAATTTCAATATATCCTTTGGCAGGTTTAGAAATTATCTCCCTTTTAAAGCTTATTACTTCCCTTGGATTTAATTTTTTGACTTATGACCTTGAAGGATGACTTTGACCTTTCACCACTAAAAATGTGTAGCCTCATGAGATACACATGCATGCCAAATACCAAGTTGCTATCTTTAATATTGCAAAAGTTATGGCTAATGTTAAAGTTTTCGGACGGACGGACAGACGGACGGACTGACGGACAGTTCAACTGCTATATGCCACCCTACCAGGGGCATAAAAAGATCAGCACAATTTACTAAAATGATTCGAAGGTTGGGGTTGACCTTCTGCAAAAAGATAAAATATGATAAATTCATTCAGGAAACAAAACCAATTCAGAACATGTATCAGTCCCTTAATGCATTTTAAAAAGATCTGTTAAAAAAAATATAACTAAAAGATTGAACTGTGACCTTGACCTTTCCATGAGGAGCTATATAAATTGCATAATGATAAATCATCTAGTTATGAAGAGTAAATATCCAGTTTCATATTAACATTCTTCCAAGCAAAAAAAAAGATGTTAGGAGATGTAATATTGAATGCTTGACCTTAGATCACTTGATAAATAGGGTCCATCAATCCTTCTTGACAAACCAGCATATAAATTCAAACAAGAGCACCGCATAACAGGTGCCAACGCTCGGCTGCGGGTGCATTTTTGAATAAATAAAAGCTTGTCAGATTATTTTTTTAAGGGGTCACAGTGACCTTGACCTTTGACCTAGTGACCCCAAAATTGGTGTGGCGTGTAAAACTCATCAAGGTGCATCCACATATGAAGTTTCAAAGTTGTAGGTGGACGCACTTTGATTTTAGAGCCAATGTAAAGGTTATAGCACGACGCCGGCATACGGCTGACGGCGAGCTGGCTATGACAAAACCTCGGGTTTTCTCCGAAATCAGCCGAGCTAAAAAGAGGTCAAGGGTTTGATCACCACGGTGGGAGCATTTTGTCAATCAACATCTGCAAAAGACACCAAGTACTGGTTCTACCCAGGAGACGGCTTGAGAGCATTTCAGTTAGCCTTAGGTTTTCAAAGAAATGAAGCAAAAATAATGAGTTTCAACATTAATCATTCTCTATATATTGTGTGAAAACAAATTTCATACATTAAAATGTGTCCACAGCTGGAGACCAGGGGAGGTAACTTACATCATAATTTTTCAAGAGCTGGAACCATGGGGAGGAAACTCATATTGTAATGTGTCCACTGCTGGAGACCAGGGGAGGTAAGTTGTACATGTATAATAATTTGTCAATAGCTAGAGACTAGGGAGGTAACTTACATCATGTGTCCACAGCTGGAGACAAAGGGAGGTAACTTACATCATAATGTGTCCACAGCTGAAGACCAGTGGAAGTACCTTACATCATAATGTGTCCACAGCTGTAGACCAGGGGAGGCAACTTACATCATACTGTGTCCAAAGCTGAAGACCAGGGGATGCAACTTACATCATAATGTGTCCACAGCTGAAGACAAGGGGAGGCAACTGACTTCAAATTGTGTCCACGGCTATAGACAAGGGGAGGTAACTTACATCATAATGTGTCCACAGCTGGAGATCAGGGGAGGCAATGCGGAAGACAGAAGAAAAGAACTTCTCTTCAGGAAAGAACGGTGGAATATTTATGTCTGAAGCAAGATTTGGAAACTGGACACGAATGTCTGCAATGTCTTTGCGAGGATCATCACCTAGTGCCCGGAGGTAATATTTTTCTGTCTGAAAAGCGTATTCATAATTATGTTTAGTTTTGTAAAGCTTGAAATTTGGGGAAAATTGCATCATTTTAAAGAAATTCTCTATTGGGAAGGGGTCTATCTCTTGGGGCAGGGGCAGTTATAAGGCCCTTTCTTAAGATTTAAGAAGGAAAAAAGCTCTGAGGTCTGAGGTCAACAAACATTTTATGTATACATATAACATACATATTACAAAAATTAGTTGTTTAAGAATACGAATGACAAACACACATACATTTTATGTGTTCATTGCCTATGACAGTGTTTGCATGCTTTGGTCTCTTAATGTTAGAAATCTACAGGAAACATTACTATGCCCACCTTTATTACATACATGTATTTGTAATTCACACAACAAAGTTGTTATAGTGAGGCGGTGTTTGATTGCTGTAATTATTTCTGCACAAGAATGCAAACACAAGGAAACTACCTACCTCTTCAGCAAAATATTCTTCTTGTTTTGTTTTCGAGGCTCTTTTCACAAGTTCAGAGAAAGGAAGTGATCTAATGTAAAACAAATTGTACAAAATCACTCTATAAACAAACTACTCTTCTAGCATTACATTAAAGAAAAAATTAGCAAAGTATACAGAAAGCTTTAAATACTTCAGACTTGAAACTATTATTTTATTTTCAATCATAAGATAAATTCAAAAAGCATGTAATAAGCAGTTGCTGTACAAATATTTATTGTTCTTATAAATGTTTGATAAATAAATAATTTTTATGAAACAGAAAAGTTGTGCACATGACACTTTTTGCAGGAAATGTAAAAAGTGCTGGTAGTACACTGTTGTAGTAAAATCTTAATAAATAAAATGTATACGAGGTACCACCTACATGTATCACAGGTGTTGGATGCATAGCCAAATTACTGAAACACTATCAATATGTCATAAAAAAAACATTTTTCATCACTTTGACAAAAAAATTATTATATAATTTATATGTTCATATATATTATATCAGAATATTTTTTGTCAAAGTGATGAACAATGTTGTTTAATGACATTTTGATAGTATTTCAGTGAATTGGTCATGCGCCAAACACCTGTGCCACCTATGGATATGAACAAAAATAGTGACAAAATTAGGTTTTATTCTATTAAGTCATTGCACTAATGAGATGTATCCTTCATATCAACACTCAGAAAGAAAACATGTATTTATTTTCATTTTCAAAGTGTAGTCTAATACACCAGTTACATTGTGGACCAGAGCTCTTCTAGAAGAGCTAGACTAGGGTGGCACTACGCGACCCCTGATTTTTGCCCAATTCACAGAGTCAAGGTGGACAGTTGGATTTTTTAGTGGAAAATCACCAAGATTTCCCGTGATTCGTTACTCCGCCTTTGCGCGATAGCAAGATAATCTTCACTGTGATTCTCCGCAATTTTGTGGTGATTCGCCGAGATTTACTGCGATTCACCGTGATCGCAGTGGATATCGGTGACATCGGTGTTTTGGCAATTCATGCATATAAACCGAATCGTATCGATAACTAAATAACCGCTTTTCTTATGTGAACAAGTATCCGATAATCCAACATACTTACAACATCACTTACGAAAAAATAATCTTAAACATTTATGACAACAAATAGATCTATGTTTAGGAATTATGTAAACACAATATATGGCTACGCCATTTTTCAGAAGGGTAAAGAGTACAGTGCATTATGGGACACAGCTTTTATTGGACGAGCTAATCTAAATTTAGATTGAATGCAATACGATCGTGTACAAAAAAATGTTTTATTGGGTAGTTCTAATATAAACAAGCGCACCGCCTTGCGGGTGCAGACCGCTCATCTATTTTCTTTTTAAAGGTGAAGGGACTCTCATTTTCAATCACAAAGGAGGGAGGGATGGAGTGAAGAGCGGTGCATTGTGTGGGGGTGTGGACATTTATTACATTTTCTTCCAAAAAAGAGTTATTTCGCTTTGTTGTTTTTGTATGATGTAACTAGGGCTGTATCTCAGATACTATACAAGATTTTAACATGAAACTTCATGGGTGTATAATTATCAATGCACGAGAACCATAACCGTATACTTTCTTACGTAACTGTTATTGCCCTTTCTTGTTATTGTTATTTTATGATGTAACTTTTTAGGGCTATATCTCATTTATAGAACCATGCATAAGAACCACAACCCTTCACTTTCTTATATAAGAGTTATTGCCCTTTTGTTGTTTTTATATGATGTAACTTTTCAGGGCTTTATCTCAGAAACTATAAATACAAGATTTCAACATGAAATTTCATGGGTGTATAATTGTCAATGAGAATAAGTGCCATGCACAAAAAACATAACCCTAGTACATATGTACATGTCTGATGTTACTTTACAGGACTATATCACAGATACTATACACGATTTAAAGATGAAATTTAATGGATGTTAAGATATCAATGAGGAGAGGTGTCATGCACAAAATCTATAACCCTACACTTTCTTAAATAAGAGTTATTGCCAATTGTTTTTTTTTATGTTGTTACTTTTAAATAAGTGAGATAAGGGTACAACCCTTCAAATAAACTTTTCTGTTAGTTCTGCACCCATCAATAATCAAAATTTATTTGGCGGGGGATATCAATTAAACGAATTTGCTTATTATTAGTCTCAATGTTGAAAAAAATTTAATATTTTAAGTAGCAATGAGAATATAAGACACAACAGACTCATCAGTCATCAGTATTATGTTAACATATCTTTAGTCGGTTACTTAACTAGGGCAAATAAAGTTGAAGTTTATCAGGTGGTCTAAAAGTCCTCACCGCCTAGCAGATAAGTCTACAAAGTATTTTAAAACCGGTTCATGAACATGAAATGATAAGTCATTTACGCCATCGGGATTATTTATTTTAAGTCAATATGTTTTTGGAATCTTAAGGCACTCATTGAAAAATACACCACTACATAAATAAATATCTAGGTCAATTGTGATTCTGTCAAGCAATGATTATCATATCAATTATTATCTCCAGAGTTATTCTTTTTTTCTTGCACTTATCATAATCTAACCATCTGCATTATTTTTGCCAAACAGGTGGTTTTGCAATCTGAGCACCACAATCATCAATATTTTTGTGTGGATATAAAGATGTTATAAAAATGTAGGATTTAAAACCTTCAGTTTTATTGTGCTGTACTTGTTTAGGAGATGTGTAATACCAACTGGCTACTTCTGTTTTCAGAACTAAAAGGCACAGAAGGATTTTATTAATATTTTGTTGAGTTCTCAGATTAATCGAGCCCAAAGCACTTCCTGCTACAAAAACATATTTTCGAGCAACAACACATATTGATAATATCCATTTTAATGCTGTGCGGGTCTTTACAGTGGAGTGATCGAGTCGCACAGATATGTTTGCCGCACTCCATGAATCAGAAGTCTGCGTCTCACGACTAGTCTCGATAAACTGAATCATGGGCCTGTCGCAACATTGTGGGATGCTTTTTCATGACCAAACATTTGGCAGTCTGGAAATAAAGTAAAAGTCATTCATACTTAACTTAAAAAACAACAACATTTGTTTGCAATAAGAAGAGCATATATTCACTAGATTAAGTGTTCACAAAAAATACTATTTCTGAAAATAAAATTGCAAGAACGATAGTTTGACAGTGAAAAGTATTCATGTTTTATGCATCATAAATATACAATCACATTAAGACACTGAAAAACAACTTTTCATACAAAATAATATAATGGAGCAAAGAGAATGCTATTTTTCATTATATGACACATTAATAAATTAAAATATGAGTAATCTTCTTGTTTAACCTTTTTTCAGGGTTATTTGACAAAAGTGGGACTCTATAACACAGTTTGATCCTCAGCTTATGATATTACATATGAAATATCGTGTCCTTTATAAATTAAAAGAAAATGCAAGGCTCTAAAAACCAATGCACCAACAGAAAGGTACGATGATTATATTCTACATTCTCCCATTATTTTGTTGAATAAACGTTAATGCAAATCTTTACTAAGCAAACTAGAGCTTTGTCACAGACGTGACAAATACCCCCACGTGCCGCATTTACACAGACAATTTTGAATGCTTGTTTCACAAAACAAGAGAATCAAATTTATGGCGATTTTTAAGAATGATAATGCCATTATCATTTATGGCCATTTCGACCTTTGAACTCTTGAATTCTTTAGCATGACATGCAGTCCAAATTTATGGCCATTTTTTTTACTTTTGAACTCCAAGTGTGACCTAGACCTTGGAGTCATCAACATAATTCTTTCGCATGACACATCGTCCAATCACTGTGAACAAATGAACCATGTATTTTTAAAATCTCACAATAAATGACATAGTTATGGCCAGGACAAGATCATTTATGGCCAATTTTGACCTTTGAACTCACAGTGTGACCTTGACGTTGCAGATATAGACGTAATTCTTTTGCGCGACACACCGTCCAATAATGTTGAACAAATGTGCCAAATGATTTTAAAATCTCACAAGAACAACATAGTTATGGCCTGGACAAGCTCATTTATGGCCTTTTTTAACCTTTGAACTCAAAGTGTGACCTTGAACTTGGAGTTATCGACGTAATTCTTTCACGCCACACACCGTCCAATGATGGTGAACAAATGTGCCAAATGATTTTAAAATCTCACAATGAATGACATAGTTATTGCCCAGACAAGCTCATTTATGGCCATTTTTAATCTTTGAACTCAAAGTGTGACCTTGACCTTCGAGATATTGAAGTAATTCTTTCGCGCGACACACCGTCACATGATGGTGAACAAATTTGCCAAATGATTTTAAAATCTCACAATAAATGATAAAGTTATGGCCCGGACAAGCATTTGACCCTTGAACTCCAAGTGTGACCTTGATCTTGGAGATATCGACATACTTTTTCAAGCAACACACCGTTCCATGATGGTGAACAAATGTACCAAGTTATTTTAAAATCTAACGATTAATGACATAGTTATGGTCGGGACAAACTTTCGGTTTAAAACACACTAAGTGACCTCGTGACCTAATTTTTGACCCAGCATGACCCATATTCAAACTTGGCCTAAACATCATCAAGATACAACTTGTGACCAAGTTTGGTGAAGATCGGATGAAATTTCGGGACAGACCGACAAACCGACCGACAGTACGACAAAGTAACTCCTATATAGAAATATAAAGCTAATTTATTACCATCAATGCAAACACTCCACAGCTGTTTCCATGGCGCTGTTTGTTGCAAGGTGGCGCTTTGAACTCTGAACTGAATTTTTTCCAAGCCATCGTTCACAATTTGCGCTCGTTGACACATGAACTGGCTGCAACAAATATTTTGTTGGTAAAAATCAACAAAAATCATGTGCCTATATACTTAAGCAGTACTTTATCTATACCAAATTGTTTTGGTAATCAGTTTTCAAACATATATATATATATATATATATATATATATATATATGTGAATCTCTTAACACATTATTGGAAACACATAAGTGTGAGAGATAGGACACAATAATAAATAAGAATGAACTAAGAAAGCAAGCTTAAATTTATATATAGCCTATCATTTTTAAAGTGTTGGTGGTCATTACAATTTAATATTTAAGATAAAGATCCAAATATAGAAAACAAATAAGATTTACAAAGTTTTTTGAATATCTTGTTTGGTATATTGCCTGATAAATGATAACTGGAACTGGCCAAAAAAGCTCCCTAAATGTGACCTTTGATCTCTTGTTAACGCATGCGCTGCAGCTTCTCTACATGGAGAACATATGTGGTAAGCTATATTAAAAATGGCATATTCAATTATCGAATCACAGTTTGGATAAGCTCAGAGACACACATAAAATGCACATACACCAACTGCTACTGTGACTGCTATATCAAGCAGGTAAGACAAACAAGATGCGTTTGTGAAACACAATGTCCCCCTATATGACGTTTGACCTTGAAGGATGACCTTGACCTTAACCCTTCACCACTCAAAATGTGCAGCTCCATGAGATACACATGCATTTAAAATATAAAATTGCTAGCTTCAATATTGCAGAAGTGACATTACATGAGCAATTTTGACCATATATTTGACCTTGAAGGATGACCTTGACCTTGACCTTTCACCACTCAAAATGTGCAGCTTCATGAGATACACATGCATGCCAAATATCAAGTTGCTATCTTAAATATTGCAAAAGTATTCATAAAATAAGCGATTTGGGCCACATATATTTGACCTCTGACCTTGAAGAATGACCTTGACCTTTCACCACTCAAAATGTGCAGCTCCATGAGATACACATGCATGCCAAATATCAAGTTGCTGTCTTCAATATTGCAAAAGTACTCATAAAATGAGCGATTTTGGCCACATATATTTGACCTCTGACCTTGAAGGATGACCTTAACTTAGACCTTTCACCACTCAAAATGTGCAGCTCCATGAGATACACATGCATGCCAAATATCAAGTTGCTATCTTGAATATTGAAATACTGCAAAAGTGTACATTAAATTAGCGATTTTGACCCATATATTTGACCTTTGACCTTGAAGGATGACCTTGAACTTAAGCTTTCACCACTCAAAATGTGCAGCTCCATGAGATACATATGCATGCCAAATATCAAGTTGCTATCTTGAATATTGCAAAAGTTATGACCAAGGTTAAAGTTTTGGGACACACACACGCACACACACACATACAATGACAGACAGGCCAAAAACAATATACCCCCGATCTTTCGATCCAGGGGCATAAAAATGAGTAAAAATCTCTGACCTGGCCCCACCCCAACCCACATAACTTTTGACCCAGGTGTCAGATCAAAATTCCAAATAGTGCAGGGTTGCACATATGCTCATAGCTACCATGTGTGTAAGTTTCAAGGTTCTAGTGCTTATAGTGTAGGAGGAGAAAGTGGCCAGGACGGACAGAAGACGGAGATAACCACAATATCCCCACTTTTTCTCCGAAAAGCGTGGGGATATTGAAGCCTAAATGAAAAATTTTCTCAAATTTTAGATGTTAAGTTATGGCAACAGTTTTGTTTGTATTGCATAGGGAAAGGGTTCAAGTTTTATAAATGAGTAGGGTCGTTCTGTCAGATGTAATCACTTTTTCACAACAAAAGATGTTAACCAAATGTTTTGAATTTTTTTTTATAAATGTACATGTCTTTTGCACTTAATAAAATCCCATTAAAACATGTTATCAATATTTTGTGTGTTTTGTCAACATGCAGTATGTTCTTAAGCAAAATTTAAATACAAAATCAGAAGTGTTCTAAAAAAAAATATGGAAAAATTAAATTTTCATGTTTTTTAACACATATTTTTCAAAACTATACTCCTAAAAGTTTTTTACCTGGCCTCAAAGCAGTGTATCTTAAAGTAAAAACTCAGATTTATCAAAATATAGGATGACCTTCAAATATATGTGAAGTTTTTTTTTATTATACAGTCAATCTTGTATTAAGAGACCACTCAAGGGAGTAATCAAAAGTGGTCTCTTAATAAAACGGTCTTTGAATACAAAAGGCCATTCTGGAAGAATGCTTACCCTCAATTTTAATCTATATGAAGGATTATCTCTTTTATCCACAATGATTTTAACTTTTATAATAAAATGAATATAAACACAATACATAAACAATATTTTACTTATAATGTGTTTTATTTTTCACTTATTATAAATTATCATTTATTATAAATCAATTGTGTGTACATATTTATTTGCAAAAACAACATAGACAAGGAAATATTTTTCCTAAGAACAAAGAATTTTGCTAAAAATGTGTAACAGTCTACATATACATGTGTACAGCTAAAACTAGAAATAAATGTCAGAAGCCAAAAGCTATGATATATTATCACATGTATTTCTCTTTCCGTTTCTATATTGCGCGTTTTTTTTCACCTGACACATTATTTTCCACGTCTGCAAGCACCTCGGCTTTACGCTTAAGAATGTTCTGAATTTGGGTTTTTCCGACTCCAATCTCGTCTGCGATTTTACGTGCACTTATACTCTTTGACAATTCCAAAACCCGAATTTTCTCGTTTAACGTTAATACTTTTTGTTTTGACATTTTAATTTCTGCATGTACGCTTAAGGAAATCTAACTCGATTATGATACATAATGAGCTGAAAAAATTAAAACACGTCAATTGAAAACAAACAATCAGACCTGGTTGGAAAATTTATTAAGTAAATAACAATGTGATTGGCTTACAAATATCTACTAATTAGCATTATTACAAATTGGTAATGTACGGATTTCGACAGATGTTGCAGATTAATAGTTTATTTTCCGCACTTCTCAGGAAATGTTTGTCGCGTACAGTGCATTGTTTCTGCACCTGTTATCTATACTCGAGAAAAATCGGCATTGTCTCTTAACGATCCACATAGTAAACTATTTAAGCTGTAGACTGTGCGCAATACGTTCCCCTATTATTCAACTCAATAAATTAATACGCAGTCTACAACAATACCGGTCAGAACCGGTCAACGAGACAAAGCATAATCATAATGGTTGTGAAAACAAAGCAGAGGTGTAACAGTACATCTTATCGGCTTAGATAAACAATTAACACGGATTTGTCCCTGAAAGATCGATAGATTAACCACTTTTACCTCCTAGTGGTCGCTTAATACAAGATTCGGACATCAAAATACACACAAATCAGCGGTCGCTGGTCGCGTAAGACAAAAGTCGCTTAATACAATATCATTATATAGCGAAAAAGCTCCGTGGGATTTCAAAATGGTCGCATAAGACAAAGGTCGCTTAATACAAGTGGTCGCATCCACAAGATTGACTGTATAAGAAAATCTGCAAAAACTAGCTTTTGCCAAAACTGTATACAATTTTCAAACATGTGTACACTTGGGACACTTACATGACTTTTGTATACAAGTTAAATAAGCAAACCATTCAACATATATAAATACTTTTTAAATTTGTATTACATTTGACTATACAAATTAATGTTTCCCCAAATAATGTTCTGTGTCCGTTTGATGATTTAAGGTTGATGTTTAGAGATTTAAGGTTATTTGTACTTGACAACTTTAGTTATCATTTATTCTAAGAAATACCCAAACAGTCAGTAATATAGAATACAAATTAAATTGGCATAAAATATTCTTATAAAATTATAAGATAAGTTACAGGGAACTTGAATTGTTTGCTGAAACGATCTAGCATGATTTTAGGCCAAATCTGTACACTTGGGACATTTTCAAAATGGATGAAAATCTGAAGAAAAATAGCATAACTTTTATATGTATTTCATTTGAGGTATTTTTGTGGCCCTAAATATGTTTATAACCGATGGGATATCAGAGGCATAAGGAATCTCCATAATTATGCAGTGTGTCATAGATCTGTATTTTCCATAAAACAACACATATATTTCACAAATTGTAGATACATTTGACCTGGTTTTAAATATTTTTCACATAGTTGTATATATTTTACTTTGGTTTCATAATTTATCTTGTTCTATATAATAAAGATCTATTATACATTGCTCTCTATATGCTGGAGATCTATATGCTGGGCATTGTTCTCTATACAAATGGATAGCATACCTTGTTCTCTAAATATCGAATGATGTTCTCTACATATTAAACATTGTTCTCTATGGCATTGACCTTGATCTTTAAATATAAGACAGTATGCCTCTTCTATATGTTGGAATTTGATATCTACATATAAGACATTGCTCTCTATACTTGAAGTTGATCTAATATTGTGTTTTCTATATATTGGACGCTTTTCTATAAATATTGAACATGGTTCTGTATACAAATACATGTTTCTATTTTTTTATAATAGTTGACCTCGTTTTCTATAATATGTCTTGTTCTGATAAAACTGGGCTAAATTGATGTGCGTAAAGCGTCGTCCCAGATTAGCCTTTGAAGTCCGCACCGGCTTATCAGGGACGACACTTTCCGCTTAAACTTGATTTTCGGTAAGAAGGGACTTCCTTCAAACTAAAAATACCATAAAAGCGGAAAGTCTCGGCTCTGATTAGCCTGTGCAGTCTGCACAGGCTAATCAGGGACGAGACTTTACGCACATGAATTAAGCCCAGTTTTCTCAGAACAAGACACATATAATTCACTGTTCTATATTTAGACCTTGCTCTCTATATATTAAACATTATATTCTCTATATATTGGACCTTGTTCTTTATAAATTAGACCTTGTTCTTTTTATACTTTATACATTAAACACGATGTCCTCTTACTTGACCTTCCTCTGTAATACAATATATCCTCTATATATTTTGGTAATGTGTCATTAAAAATGAATGAAATAATAATAAGTGCTGTACCGTTGTTTATCGAAGGTTTTAACATGGTTTTTAGTTTAGATGTGTAGGAATTGTACCACAAGGGTGACAGTCTGCGTGGTTTAATTATAAGTGTGTGAAAGACTTTTTCATCCATCATATTTGACATTTGACCATGTTCAACTTTTATTTTGGCTTTTTTTTCAGTTGCTTTTGAATGCTTTATTAAATCAAAATTTAATCATTAATTCCGCTATAATGTAAGTTTGTTTTCACTTTCTTGAGGTTTATAAGAAAAACATTCATTTTGTGTCCCAAGTGTACATGTACAACATTTAATAACCAACTTCAGGCTAACATTGAAGATAATTGGAGAAACATTTTGATTAAAATTGACATTAATTTGAGAAGAGGAAATGTGTTTTTGTAATAATGTTATGGTAAAGTCAAATATAATTTCCACACATTATCATTTATATGCTTATATTTTTCTTCTGAAGACAAAATATGGCGACATACCCATATAATAAGAGTAGTTAACCCCCAGAGTGAAGACAACACCTTTTTCTCTTGGAGATTACATCCTTCTGTGTACTTCTTTCCAGAAAATTAGTGCCTTTGTTTATTTTTTAAAAGCTATCACCTGTCCATCAAACATGATAAAAAATTCGTACACTTGGGACAATGCAATATTTGTCTTGCAAAAAAAGTTCACAAGGTTTTGGCATCAAATTTTCAGTACATCTAGTGATAAGCATTAATGGTTTGAAGAAAATGATGTAAAACCTTGAAAATTCTATCTTATGAAAAATTTAAAATAACTTTCTTGCAAAATGTACACTTGTGACAGGGACAAATTCTGACCACATTTAGTATTCAGCTGTTCAAAATTTACATGAACAAATAATTGTATAAATACCTGTACAAATGTGTAGAAAAAACATGTGACAGGTTAAAAGGACACTTTTTGCCTATGAATATTGAAGCACTTTATGATCCCATCTCTTAATATACGTGAAGAGAGTTGAAAATTGTGGCACAAAATTGACAAGAACATCATTGCTTTGAACACTTGCTACAAAAGATATCAACCTAAGTAAGAAGCATTGTTTTATTTTTCTTAAAGCATATGAATTTTTATATTCATTAAATGATGGCAATACCTAATATTTCTGAAAGTTTTATTGAAGTATAGAATTGAAAATTGCCTTTTACATAAAATGTCACGCAAAACCAGTACACTTGGGGCAATTTTAAGGATATTTTTCAATATATTTTGTTAATGAAGAAAGTTATTGAGAAGAATTTTCACATTTAAGTTAATCACATGGAAACACTTCTGTAAGATAGAAAAAGAACTCAAACAAGCTTAATGGTAAGAAAATAAATGCATGTTTTATTTAGGCTTCATTATTTTTTAAATCACCCATAGGATATGATGCGGCATTTGTCTTTACGGAATATAAAAAAATCAATCATTTTTACCCATAAGTTGGCGCTGTAATAAATTTGCTATTCTGTGTGCTCTTTTACCAAGCTTGATTAGGAATTTTTGAAAACGCGCCATGGAGATTTTCTTTCACCATTAAAAATAATAGTTCACGGATTCAAACCATAATTCCTGATTAATATGTTGCTACAGTGGAATCCTGTTCTTAGCATACCATATCAGCAAAAATTATGCTAATAACAGGAATATGCTATTAACCGGAACACACATTTTAGCATAAATATAGCAACTGGGGGCATACAATAAGTCAAATCTGTTAATAATTGATCGTCAAAGTGAAATTTAAATTCAACATTGTATATGATTGATGTTTAAGATAACTATTTATCAAATGGAATTGTATTCTAAGGTATTTGCATTTGCATTTGAGCATATTTTTGCAAATTTAAAGCATATTTTCTTGGCATTCTGAGAATGTTCTATGCTATAAAGACTTTAATTGAATTCTGAATATTGGGGTTAAAAATTATGCTATTAATAGAAGAAAAATACATTAAAATTTAAGAATTAATCTGTGCTTTGACATTCTATATGCTAATAACAGAAATATGCTATTATCAGGTATGCTAATAAGTGGAATCCAGAAATTATCCTTCAGTCTGACAGAATTTCGTAGCCTGTCAGACCAAACATCTGACAGATTATTTTACATTTTGTGGTGTCTGACTTGGCTTCTCACTTTTGAGTACATGATGCTAAATGTTTTAGATTCAACACTAGTTTCCTCAACCTCAGGACACCAGAGCTCCTGTGATGCAAATATACTTAAGTGGTATAAAGAGATTTTTTTTCCCCTGCAAATTGTGTTTAGTTCCTCACTTCTTGTTAAAAACAAACCTGTTACCCTCCGATTGACTGTCAATTTAAACAGCAAACTTCAATACATATTCCTGTTTGTATTCTTGTATGAAAATGTCCACAACATATGGGCGTAGTTATATGGGGACTGAATATTCAAATACTGGTTCTAGGCCCAGGAAACGGACTCGAGAGCATTTAAAATAAGTAGGAATTACTTTCTATGAAATCGAGCTAAAATAAATAGGTTTAAACTAATATTCAAATACATGTAGGTTAAGAAGTACAGTAAATGACATGACAAAATGCTGTTAGAACATATCATCATTCTTAATTCTAAACCAGCTATACATGACATTATTCTTAAGAGGGGCATTTCAGAATAAAGATTAAAAGATACAAACGATTCGCAATAGAAAAATTATTTACTGCAAATATTTTTTATCGAAATTATTTCCGTCAAGACATGTTGTACAATAGCATGCCATGGTTAAAATGAGTGTGTAATACAATGCCTAAACTCTTTCTGCAAAGTTTGGGAAGTCTGCTTAAGGGACATTTAAATGGAAGGACAGATGAAAGGTAACTCATTATAGTGCCACCAATGTAATTGTTATGCAATTTTTTCGCAGTTCAGAGCTGAAAATAACATCCCAGAACTTAATTATGCACAGCCAAGTTATTCAATAAATAGTAAATTGTAAACATTTCAATTATGAAAAATTAAACAACTTGTAATTCAGACACAACTCACATTTTACCTGTTGTTAGCTTTGAACAAGCTTATTGGCCTCGGTGAAAAATAATTTACACTGAAATTGAGAAAAGTCCTCGAGAACTCAGTGCCCCAGATAATTATTTGGGAAATAGGGTTTTCAACCATTGATTTTGAAAAAAAGGGTGATTCCATTCTTCATATAGGGTAAAATGAGTAATAAAAATGCATACCTTAAAATAATTGCTGATTTACTTCCGTTGACGCTGCACACTTGTATTGATTCAATAGAACTGTAAACTATCATCATAAATTTTAAAAAACTGATGTTTCGTAATATCTTTAATCCTTGAAACTGTCCATGATATAAACTTTAAAAAATGTCGACAATTTCTAACTAATGACATGCCTTTTTTTACTTTTGACAGGTTTGTTAAGTCACAGACTTTCCATCATGTTTTTTGGATGTCAACTCATTTGCTGTATACACAGTTTCTAACAAAATCGATAACACGAATGATTCGGCACTGATTGCCTCTTGCTTTCTTGATTTGAAAAAGTTTGCGATTGGCTGATATTTTGGCGCAACAATCTCGGACGTCTATCGACCTCTCTTAGCTATTTTTATTTCGCATTGTAATAGAAACTGAAAGTACAGACGCTTTACAAATACATGCACAATGAGCGACGAATTAGGTCAGATTGAAAACGCATAGTGAGCTTGCTGAATGTAAGCGTCACTGCATTATGATAACAATTCCAAAGAGAAAATACCTAAAATGAGCAAAGCATTTTTAATCGAAGTTTTGTATTGTTAATTTGACGAATTTGCGTAAAAGTCAAATTGGTTGCGTTTTCAATACTCATGATATTGTATTTCTTTGCATTTTTAAACATTTTAATAGGGTGAAAGACGCAGATACGCAGCTTATCTGGGGCACTGAGAACTGGTTAACAGACATAATATTTTGGATAATTGTAAAAGTTAGGACAGCAGATATACATGTATGGGGAGAACGAGAAACGTAAACAATGTTAACCAGAAAGGCACAATCACAGGCAATCGGCACCTGTGTCGGAAGCAATTATTAAGAATCATTAAGAAAGTAAATCGATAGACACAGAGAACCTACACTTGCGCACCCATTGAGCAATTCTTATCAATTCTTATCAGTCATCGTCGTGATTTTCGCAAAAGTTTTAACAGCCGTTAGACATTTATGGTCGATTTTCTTATTAAGCGAATGGCAACAATTTTTTGATCGACTAGTTTGCAGACAAAATATAAAGCACTTACCGCGTGTCACTGTTAAACTTTAAACAGGTCGTCACATAAACTTGCAGAAGATGTCAAAAAAGGCACCATCATGGCGGCAGCCATTTTTTCCAAACAAACCAGTTTCGCACCATGTGGCAAATATAACAAGAGTTCTGATTGGCTAATGCCATAATCTAAAAATAAATGCTGGTCGAGCAGGAATTTTCTGCTCGAGCAGAAAAAATGCTGGTCGAGCAGTAAATTTGCTGCTCGAGCAGCATTTTGCTGGTCGAGCAGCATTTAAATGCTGCTCGAGCAGCATTTTTTTCTGCTCGAGCAGAAGTTAAAGTTTCGACCCCTTTGGTATCCCATAGGTTTGGGTGGAGTCTATTGTGGTATGTCAGGTAAGAGTAGTTTTGTCAAAGTATCAATCAAATCTAATCATAAATAAAGAAGTTATGGCAATTTTAGAGAAATTTAATAATTTGACCTTGAGAGTCAAGGTCATTCAAAGGTCAAGGTAAAATTCAACTTGCCAGGTACAGTAACCTCATGATAGCATGAAAGTATTTGAAGTTTGAAAGCAATAGCCTTGATACTTAAGAAGTAAAGTGGATCGAAACACAAAATTTAACCATATATTCAAAGTTACTAAGTCAAAAAAGGGCCATAATTCCGTAAAAATGACATCCAGAGTTATGCAACTTGTCCTTTTACTGTACCCTTATGATAGTTTGCGAGTGTTCCAAGTATGAAAGCAATATCTATGATACTTTAGGGGTAAAGTGGACCAAAACACAAAACTTAACCAAACTTTCAATTTTCTAAGTATAAAGGGCCCATAATTCCGTCCAAATGCCAGTCAGAGTTACATAACTTTGCCTGCACAGTCCCCTTACGGTAGTTAGTAAGTGTTGCAAGTATGAAAGCAATAGCTTTGATACTTAAGGAATAAAATGGACCTTAACACAAAACTTAACCAAAATTTTCAATTTTCTAAGTATAAAAAGGGCACATAATTCTGTCAAAATGCACGCCAGAGTTATCTAACTTTGCCTGCCCAGTCCCCTCATGATAGTAAGTAAGTGTACCAAGTTTGAATGCAATAGCATTGATACTTTCTGAAAAAAGTGGACCTAAACGCAAAACTTAACCAAAATTTTCAATTTTCTAAGTATAAAAAGGGCACATAATTCAGTCAAAATGCACGCCAGAGTTATCTAACTTTGCCTGCCCAGTCCCCTCATGATAGTAAGTAAGTGTACCAAGTTTGAATGCAATAGCATTGATACTTTCTGAGAAAAGTGGACCTAAACACAAAACTTAACCGGACGCCGACGCCGACGCAGACGCCGACGCCAAGGTGATGACAATAGCTCATAATTTTTTTTCAAAAAATAGATTAGCTAAAAAAATGTTTTATTGGGTAGTTCTAATAGTTGGGTATCTTAGTAGTTTCCTAGTTTGCTGAATGCATATTTCCGATTCCCATGTTAGTTTGCTGAATGCATATTTCCAATTCCCATGTAAGTTTGCTGAATGCATATTTCCAATTCCCATGTTAGTTTGCTGAATGCATATTTCCGATTCCCATGTTAGTTTGCTGAATGCATATTTCCAATTCCCATGTTAGTTTGCTGAATGCATATTTCCAATTCCCATGTTAGTTTGCTGAATGCATATTTCCAATTCCCATGTTGCAGACTTCTTTTTATCGCAAAAAAAGGTTAATCACGGCAGTTCATGGTGATTCGCGCTGATTGCCTTACAGCGAGATTCATCACACGACGGTCACCATGGAATCGCCGGGACATCACCCAAATATTCTTGTTGCTCGGAATCACTGCGATTTGTCACATTGCATCGATCTTGGCAAAAATCAAGGGTCGCGAAGTGTATTAATGCCTATAAAAGGATAAATATGTATCTTTAAGCAGCAATGTATCAAAATTGCACTTTGTGAAAAAGGTAGAAACAAAGTAAAGGTTGAACAGGCAAATTAAGTTAACATGGTTTGTTAACTAAAGTATATTTCTAACTTTTTCCCAATACCGGTTACAAGTTTTCATGTTGCAAACTCCCAATGGTTACAAGTTTTCATGTTGCAAACTCCCAATGGTTACAAGTTTTCATGTTGCAAACTCCCAATGTGATCGCTTACTTAAACTCATTTCTAATGCAGTACAAAAATTACTGCCCACAAAAAGATGTTGTACCTGTACATGAAGTTCTTGTTAATGAAGTCCATCTGAGATGTCTTGGAGACATGAATCTTCACCTCCCTATCCCCACCCTTGCTTGCAAGGTAGTCCACTGTCCATCTTTCTACACATGGGCCTATGTCCACCCCTCGCAACACAATGGGCCGTCTCTAAACATCGAGGACCAGAAAACATGTATCAGGTCTACTTTGTTAGTGAAAGATTAAGAAGACAGAAATAGCAGAGTTCTGTGACCTGCACTTTAATACAATCACATCTAAAAAAGTACTGGGTATATTACTTAAATTAATATGATTTTCTTCTTAAAATTTGAATTATTGAAATGAGTCATATTAACTAACTAAGTATTTCCGAAATAAGTGGGACACCCAAAATTGCGTTTTTCCCAAAAATGAAAGGAAAAGGCCTGTATTTGCATGCATACCTTTAAGGAATTTTATTATTACAGTGCTGTATGTTCATGTATACTTTTGCATGTTTTCATAACATGTTTTAGCAGCTTTGTTCAAGATAAATAGAGGATATTTGTTGGATTCGATGGAATATCGATTTTATTTTGCGAGTGATCATATAATATAAAATGTATTTCTTATGATCACAAGTGAATTAAAATCGATATTCCATCGAATCCAACAAATTTTCTTTTTATTTTATGCTCTTTTTCACTATTAATTTTCATTGTAATAGTGTTTAACTGGATGATTTCGCTGGATTTATTATGTCATTTCGTTGAAAAAATGACGTCATTTCACAGTAAAACAGTGAAAAATATCGATATTTTTCACTGTTTGAAATAATGACATACCACTTTTATTTCACTGATATTTTTCTATAAAACACCGGAAAGCATAAAATAAAAGTTTGGTAAATTTTAAGATCATGTTCACGTACCTCGATATACTACAGATCCCAAATATTTGAATAATTAACTAACCAAATATTCTCATATAAATTTTGCTTGCTGTTTGTTGCCTGCTTACAAGGGCTAGAAAATAATCACGCACTCACTCGCAAACTGTGAGTTTCACAATCAGTTTTGTGAGTACTGTATATTGCTGCTCACACAAAACTGCAGGTAAAAAATTGACATTAATCGCTGAGAATCTCTGTTATGCTTGGTAACCTGTCATTTTCAATATTCTCCCATCTATTCCAAAAGACAACACATGTGATCTGGTAAAGGGCACGCATGAAGTCAAAATTGGTTTTATTGGAAACATGAAATAGTGTGTCAGTTGACTCCAGATTTAATGTTGTAGGAACACACTATTCAAGAATTGCATTCATTTCGATGTATTTTAACAATGAATCAAAAACAAAACAAGACAAAACATTTCTTTCCATCCTTAGTAAAAAACTAAAATTAAAGTAAAATTTCCAGATTTTATGACTGTGACTTTTAAAATTTAAGCCATGAAAGTTAGGGCTTCCAACTTTTAAAAGCTAGTGGAAGCCTAGTTCTTCTGATATGCTTTGAACTTTTAAGTCTAAGTGCATACATACAGCTCAAAATTCTTCCTGGTAAAGGCAAAAACCATGTACGGTAAAAATAATTTCTCCTGAGTACATCTTAAAAAATAAACTGATTACATTACAACGAACATAATACCTCTTAGCATAAATATCAAATTTATAGTCTTTTGCATAGAAAATGTACTCAAAACAAGAACAGTTTTCAAACTGAAAGAAGGAAGTTTTGAATAAACGATTTTAGCAAAGGAAAGAGTTAAAGAGAAAAGTTAACAATGCACTTTTTTTTAAGCCGATTGTCTGGTCGCATACTGGCAAGTTCACAGTCTGGCAACTGAAAGTTATAGTGCATAAAAGTGTTATTTGACAGTTATTTCCCTGCTTGAGGTTGATTTGTATACATGTATACACAATAAATTGTTGCAGTCTTTACTTTACATAAATATTTGGGAGAAATAAACTTTTTATAAATTTTGAATTCAGAATATCTCAGTGTTTTCCATTCCATAAATGTAAACATTTTCTGGAACAGCTGATGTGTTTGAAACTTGGATTAATAAATGTTTAATACATGTAATTAAATTAGGTCTGGTTACCTAAATGTTGTTTTAATTTGTACAAAAGGAGCCTATTAATTAAATTTTTGTACAAATTATGATATTTTTGTGGCTCATTTTACTGTTGAAAGTGCTTTCTGGATTCCAGGCAGCAAGTTTATACAAGGGCTGTCTGTAAAACATGCATGCCCTCCATATGGGCTGTCCGTTGTAGTGGCAGCCATTGTGTGAATATGTTTTTTGTCACTGTGACCTTGACCTTTGACCTAGTGACCTGAAAATTAATAGGGGTCATTTGCGAGTCACGATCAATGTACCTATGAAGTGTCATGATCCTAGGCAAAAGCGTTCTTGAGTTATCATCCGAAAATCATTTTACTATTTTGGGTCACCGTGACCTTGACCTTTGACCTTGTGACCTCAAAATCAATAGGGGTCATCTGCGAGTCATGATCAATCTACCTATGAAGTTTCATGATTCTAGGCATATGTGCTCTTGCGTTATCATCCGAAGGCCATTTTACTATTTCAGGTCACCGTGACCTTGACCTTTGACCTAGTGACCTCAAAATCAATAGGGATAATCTGCATGGCATGATCAATCTACCCATGAAGTCCATGATCCTAGGCAAAAGCGTTCTTGAGTTATCATCCGGAAACCATTTTACTATTTCTGGTCACCGTGACCTTGACCTTTGACCTAGTGACCTCAAAATCAATAGGGGTCATTTGCGAGTCATGACCAATCTACCCATGAAGTTTCATGATCCTAGGCATATGCGTTCTTGAGTTATCATCCGGAAACCATTTTACTATTTCGGATCACCGTGACCTTGACCTTTGACCTAGTGACCTCAAAATCAATAGGGGTCATCTGCAAGTCATGATCAATGTACCTATGAAGTTTCATGATCCTAGCCACAAGCGTTCTTGAGTTATCATCCGGAAACCACCTGGTGGAGGGTCGGACCGACCGACAGACCGACAGACATGTGCAAAGCAATATACCCCCTCTTTTTCAAAGGGGGGCATAATAAAACAAGAGCTCTACGGTCGGTGACAGATGCCCCCCTAAACAGGGCCTTGACACTTGATTTTTATGCCCCCCTTCGAAGAAGAGGGGGTATATTGCTTTGCACATGTCGGTCGGTGGGTCTGTCGATCCACCAGGTGGTTTCCGGATGATAACTCAAGAACACTTGGGCCTAGGATCATGAAACTTGATAGGAACATTGATCATGATTCGCAGATGACCCCTATTAATTTTGAGGTCACTAGGTCAAAGGTCAAGGTCATGGTGACTCGAAATGGTAAAATGGTTTTTGGATAACTCAATAACGCATATGCGGCCAACAGGGCGAACTCTGAACAATATAACTGAAGCAACTGGTCTGTAATCCTAAATCTATAATTATCAGTCCAATGAAACATCATCATTTGAGTAAAATAAAGTGGATCAGTAAAAATATTATCAGAATATGAGATTTTTTTGTATATTTTGTATATTAAATATTGTGTTAATGTTTAATTTTGTTGATTAATATAAATATAAGCAGGACAGAGGAGGTAATACACTATTATATCTTTCTTATATACAGGGGAAACAAATGCAATAAGTTTAAATTTCATGTTTAATAAATAGAGGATATTTGTTCATGTCAGTGTGAGATCATTTATTTTTTTCATTGTCCCTTGACATATTGCTTTTATATTTGCCTCCCCCCCACCCCCCCAAAAAAGTTTTTTTTTTAAACATCTAATAAATTAACACACCCCACATTATACCCCCCTCTCACTCCCCCCTACCCCCACCCCCCCCAAAAATCCCTCTCACCCCCCCCAATTTTTTTTTTAAACATCTAATTAATTACCACACCCCACATTATACCCCCCCCTCTCACCTACCACCCCCCCCTACCCCCGCACCCCCCCACCCAATTTTTTTTTTTTAAACATCAAATAAATTACTACACCCCACATTATACCCCTCTCTCACTCCCCCCAACGCCCCATCCCCCCCCCAATTTTTTTATTTAAACATCTAATAAATTACCCCACCCCACATTATACCCTCCTCTCACCCCCCATACCCCCCTACAATTTTTTTTTATATTTTTCCTTTTTTATTTTTGAAAGATCTTCTAATAAATTATTGAATATGAACAATTTCCCCATGATGGCTTACGTTATACTGTCAAGCACTCGAATAGTCGAGCGAGCTGTCCTCTGACAGCTCTTGTTAGGTCACAAGGTCAAGGTCTCAGTGACTCGAAATAATAAAATGGTTTCCGGATGATAACTAAAGAATGCTTACGCCAAGGATCGTGAAACTTCATAGGTACATTGATCATGACTGGCAGATGACCCCTATTGATTTTCTGGTCACTAGGTCAAGGTCACAGTGACTCGAAATAGTACAATGGTTTCCGGATGATAACTTACATTAGGTCAAAGGTCAAGGTCACAGTGACAAAAAACGTATTCACACAATGGCTGCCACTACAACTGACAGCCCATATGGGGGGCATGCATGTTTTACAAACAGCCCTTGTTTACTGTCCAAGTCCAGGGGTTCTTCCAGCCATTTTGGGAAAAGGAGTCTGGTCAAATTGGGATTTTTTTAATCAATAAAAGTGGCAAATTTGGGAATTTTTTATAGACAAAAAGGACCAAATTCTGATTTTTTTCTCAACAAATATTGACACAACAAGTGTTTTCCTGGCCATTTAGGATTACAATCATAAAAATTATGGTTTTATTTTTCTAAATTGTAAAAAAAAAAATGAGATAAAGATTCTAATAATCCTATGTCATAAGACACTTCTTTCTAAAAAAACAATAACAAAACACTCTCTTTTTTTTGGGGAGGAATGGGGATTTTGTTTTAAATTTCAATTTGGGATCATGTCCGTTTGCTTAGGGATTGAGTCTGTTTAACAGCCTTTTTTACATAGCAGAAAAAAACCTTAGGTCAATGCATCTGCACAGTATGAGGATTATCACTCAATCCTTTGATGACATATCAAACGGAAACAAATTTAACACTTAATGTCACAGTGACCTTCACTTTTGAACTACTGACCCAGATTTCAAAAGGGGTCATGTACTGTCCAAGGCCAATGTACATGTGAAGTATCAAGCCAATACGTGACTTCATTGACGAGTTATTGATAGAAAATGATTTTCACACTTATTGCGCCAGTGACCTTGACCTTTAACCTAGTGATTCCAATTTCAATAGGGGTCATGTAGTGTCAAAGGACAAGGCACATGGGAAGTTTTAAGCCAAGGAGTGAGTCAGCTGACAAGTTATTGATTGGAAACAAACTCACACTAAGTGTGACAGTGACCATGCATGACCTTGGACCTCATGACCCCAATAGGGGCCGTCTACTGGCAAAGGCACAATACACATGCGAAGTATCAAGCCAATTGGTCAATTCATTCACAAGTTATTGATCATAACTGAACTGGTCTACCGACTAACTGACCGACCGACATACAGCAAAACAATATTCCCCTCTTCTTCGAAGTGGGGCATAAAAAGCATTTACAAGCTGCAATTCCCAGCAACCCAGAGAGTCTGTAGCTTTAAGATGAATTATGGAAACTATTTGAAGAGCTGGTTTGAGCAAATCAAGTGTATGTTTCTCACAAAATATGAATGGTGGGATTGAATACGCCTATTCAAAATTTACTTGAGAACACAACCATCCGAAACAATCATCCGAAACATAGGCAACATGTTTTATATGAAAAAAGTACAATAAAACTACATTCATGGAAAAGACTTGATAGCGAAAATAATTGAAAATCACCTTTTTATATAAATCATTAAATGTTTCCTTTGATACATTGCTCAAAATATCAACATTAATGTAATTTAAGGAATTCGTGTTTTTTGATGTCATGATGATGAATAAGTGAATAGCTACATTTAGGACTATCTAGTTATAGGTGAGAGTCCCTTAAAACACAATAAGTGAAACTAGCCAAAAACACTAATATTTGAATATGTGCATCTTTTTTTAAATTAAAAAATCACCTTATTAATAGTGCACATTTCGGATTATCTATCAGAAAAGAAGACACAATTATACGGTATCTATTCACTATCACCTTACTGTAATAATTGTTTAGTTGTAAGAATAGCATTCGACAAAGCATCAGGTATGTGTTTTTGTTATTTTTATACGTCTTTCTGTAATTTTTATGCTCCCCGAAAATATTTTCGGTGGAGCATATAGTTGCCAGTTTGTAGTTCGGTTATTCCTTACTTCCTGCCTTCCGTCACACTTTTGCTACCGTTTCTCATAGCGCCTTCAATACTTTACCAATCGCTTTCATATTTGGCATGTAGGTACCTTGCATGGACCCTTTTGATGAGGTTTGAGGTCACTGGGGTCAAGGTCACCGAAGCTAATAATACACTACCTTCCGTCACACTTTTGCTACCGTTTCTCGTAGCGCCTTCAATACTTTACTAATTGGTTTCATATTTGGCATGTAGGTACCTTGTATGGACCTCTACCTTTTCATGAGGTTTGAGGTCACTGGGGTCAAGGTCACCGAGGCTAGTTATACACCTCCTTCCGTCACACTTTTGCTACCGTTTCTCATAGCGCCTTCAATACTTTACCAATCGCTTTCATATTTGGCATGTAGGTACCTTGCATGGAACTCTACCTTTTTATGAGGTTTGAGGTCACTGGGGTCAAGGTCACCGAGGCTAGTAGTACACTTCCTTCCATCACACTTTTGCTACCGTTTCTCAAAGCGCCTTCAATACTTTACCAATCGCTTTCATATTTGGCATGTAGGTACCTTGCATGGACCTCTACCTTTTGATGAGGTTTGAGGTCACTGGGGTCAAGGTCACTGAGGCTAATAATACACTACCTTCTGTCACACTTTTGCTTCCGTTTCTCATAGCGCCTTCAATACTTTACCAATCGCTTTCATATTTGGCATGTAGGTACCTTGTATGGACCTCTACCTTTTGATGAGGTTTGAGGTCACTGGGGTCAAGGTCAAGGTCACCGAGGCTAGTTATACACTTCCTTCCGTCACACTTTTGCTACCGTTTCTCATAGCGCCTTCAATACCTTACTAATCGCTTTCATATTTGGCATGTAGGTACCTTGCATGGAACTCTACCTTTTTATGAGGTTTGAGGTCACTGGGGTCAAGGTCGAAGTCACAGAGGCTAGTAGTACACTCCCTTCTAGTAGTACACTTCCTTCCATCACACTTTTGCTACCGTTTCTCATAGCGCCTTCAAAACTTTACCAATCACATTCATATTTGGCATGTTGGTACCTTGCATGTACCTCTACCTTTTGATGAGGTTTGAGGTCACTGGGGTCAAGGTCCCGGTCACCGAGGCTAATAATAGACTTCCTTCCGTCACACTTTTGCTACCGTTTCTCATAGCGCCTTCTATACTTTACCAATCGCTTTCATATTTAGCATGTAGGTACCTTGCATGGACCTCTACGTTTGAGGTCACTGGGGTTAAGGTCGAGGTCACCGAGGCTAATAATAGACTTCCTTCCGTCACTCTTTTGCTACCGTTTCTCATAGTGCCTTCACTATTGTACCTATCTCTTACATATTTGGCGTGTAGGTACCTTGCATAAACAATATAATTAATATTTGTAATTCCATTTTGTATATCCATCTTTAAAGCCACACACCTTGCCTCTGACTTTGAAATAAAATACATGTTAATCAATACATATAAATGCAAATTGTGCAAAATTGTCATGAAATCTATAGCCTAGTTAGCAAGTAGTTTATAGTTTTTCAAACGGTACCGCTTTTAAAACCGAAAGTAGGTTCTAGAGGTATACGTCCATTCATTTCGACAAACGCAATTATTTTCAAGTTTTAAAGAGCAAAAAAGACGGATTTCTACCTTGTAACCACCAGATATATTCTAATTGGCATAGATTAAATAAAATCTATAGCCAAGTTACATGTAGCAAGTAATTAATACTTTTTAAACGGTACCGCTTTTAAAGCCGACAGTAGGATTTCTAAACATAAACATCCATTTTAACTATGGCGATAGTTTTTAAGTTTTAAAGCGCAAAAAAGAAGGATTTATACCTTGTAACCGCCAGATATATTCTAATTAACATAGAAAAAATTAAATCTATAGCTTAGTTAGGAAGTTATTTATTATTTTTCAAAGGGTCCCACTTTTAAAACCGAAAGTCAGATTTCCAGACGTATATACGTCCATTTTGACAAACGCGATTATTTTTAAGTTTAAAAGCACAAAAAAGACAGATTTATACCTTGTAACCACCAGATATATTCTAATTGGCATAGATAAAATATGTTTTGTAATCATACTTAAATTTACTATGCCAAATAAGGTGTGTGGCTTTAAAGACAGCATAGCACAGTTCCTGTGCCCTAAGAAAATATTTCTTGGCAGTAGGTTCTATATAGCTTTTTGTTTCCAATTAAACAAACAAAATGCAGTGACTTAACAGAGGCTAAGTCACAGTGGTGTGGGACATCGTGTTTGCCTAGCAATCAGGTGGCCATGGGTTCGTTCCCCGCTGTGGGAGTGCTCTTGAGATTTCCCCCATAGAAACCGCAGGGCCCTTGCTACACTTTGGGGGATTGGGGCCGGGTCCCTCAAAGGGGGAAATTTCGCGTCGTTTTGGGCGAAAAGGGGAATTTTAGAAGATCTCTTCAACAACCATTCAACACTTAAAATTGCTATATTTTAATGTAATGTACATTAATATACATTTAATCAAAAGTTCATAGCAAGATACCAGCTAGCAACATAGGTATAAAAGTAAAAAAAAAAATTCGGCCTCGGCCCCAAATACGGTCAAACGAGGGCCCTGAAACAAATTACTGGTTCTAGTCCCAGGAACCAGACTTGAGATTGTTTCAAATAAGCCCAAGGCTTTCTATAAAATGAGCTATAATAAATAGATGTATTTACTATTACTTTAAACTAATTGTTGGTTACATGACAATGAAAGAAAGAGGCTTATTGATTTCATCAGAAATGTCAGCTTGTTTTGCAAGAGTGTTTATTCGATGTTTATTACACAATATTTACTTGTTTTAATGGTTAATTGCAGATAAATATGTAAGGCAATACCTACGCAGCTTCTGTACAGTATTGAGGTACCACAGATGGCGTGTAAATTGTTCAAGTTACCGCGCCGACAGTGGCTCTTGTTGTTGCTCGTTGCGCTGGTGCTGTGGGGTCTACTGATTGTGAACATCAACATTGGCATTGTTAGCAATCATGACAGTGGACGACTAAAGGTACATTGTATGGGGTTGTATCAACTGGGGCTTTATTTTTCCATAAAGGGAAAATGCAATTGAGGCATTTGGAATTTCTGCGTAAAAAGTCCACTGATTTGAATGAAGTACATGTCATTTAAAATAACTCTTTAAAATAATGTATAAACTTTATAATAATTTAAATTATAAGAACAAAATCATGTAAATTATAGTTATATACTTTGTTAGATGTAATTGAAATAAAAGTGAGATATAATAATCATAAGACACTTCTATTTTTTTTCAGTTTTTTAAAATCGGGAATATCTATTTTTTCAAATTTGGATTTTTGTTACACTTTTGCTTTGGGGAAAAAGGTCCGTTTAAATTGACCTACAGACACAGCTGTAAAAGGCCTGCGTCACTTCTTGCCTTTAGAATAATCAGCTCAAGTGTCTTTTTCATAAGTAAAAAAACGTTACATTTTATAGTACATGTAACTACCACAGGTGTTGGGTGCGTGAAAAATTCACTGAAACATGTTGTTTTATGACATATTGATAGTATTTCAGTGAATTTACAATGTGCCTAACACCTGTGGTAATTACCAGCATCCATAGTTGTAATTAGGCCAAAAAAAAAATAGTCTTGGTTCAGGGAACCCGACCGACCCTATTTTTTGCCCCCGACCCTTACGATTTTTTGGTCCATGGAAAAAAATCTGATGGCGAAAATGCTAAAATCTCGTAAAATTTCATTGAAAACAGCCACCATTTAAACCTGGATTGGTTTTTCTATATTTTTCTCTTTGTTTCAATGAAAGTGTTCGCAATTTGAACAGTGAACAAAAACCGGTCTGCACCTGTATACGAGACATTGCTTGACCTTATTGTTATTGAAGTGTGAATGCTAGCTGGCCAATCAACATTGAGCTCGCTTACACATGAAATAACGTTGTTGAATGAAATGTAAAAATGGGTGGAGCTATGGAGTAATATTCGGTAATTCATGCGCAGACACTGTGCACTTTGAATACACAGTTAAAATTGTCGTCTGCAAACAAAATAGCGGCCGGTCGCAAATGTCGTATTATTAAAGATTAAAAATGAAAAGAAGCCTGACAATAATTTAATTATTTCCAAGCTGTCTATTGATCTGAATTTAAAAGTGATAATTAAATAATTAGTTCTATGTCGATGATGTTACAACTTTCTGTCAATTTCCGATCAAATGAAAAGATGATAATTAATTAATTTGTTTGTTTTACTCGCACACTATGCTAACTGACAGCAGCGTATTTTAATCAAATGAAAATGTGAAAAACACGCGCGGTTTAATTGTTATTAAAGTTTCATATTTTTAACACATAGGAAGAGTCATTCATCTAGTCTACTATAAAAATGGAATTAACCACTTTGTCTCTACAGTCGCTAACATGGCGTCTTTAACCTTAAAGCGTCGTTGGACGAAAAAGAGTCATAAAAAAAATAAATTAAAACACAAAACACTAGAGCATTCCAAGAGTCATGGAAACTTGACAACAATTGGCTTCGCTTTGATAATGAATCAAAATCAATGTACTGTGACGCCCTTAGCCTGTACAAACCAATAGCAACATTCAAATTTATGTACACTGCTCACTTCCTGTGCGATGCGCTCAAACCCATTGCCATTTTATAAAAAAATGTACCAGAAGAAAGACTTGTGCTATTCTGAGGTTACCCTCCTTTTGACAGCCACTATTCAGACTCTTGAGCACCTGTCGGAGACTCAGGTCTCATGATGAAAAAAATTCTGAAGGTCACACCCCAAACACCAGAGACTGATAAAGATGGCTTGTTCACTTTTGAATATGAAGGTCACACTATTACAGACAGACAAACAAAAAATGGTTGGCTCAAAGAAATTTTGGGCCAGCGCTAGCCCTGAAGAAGTGCATAAAGAGCTAGGAATATTGAATAATATACAACGACTAAATACCACATGTGCAATGTTAATAATTTGGTCAGTGTTTAAACAATCATGGGTGCATTAACTGACCCTTTTTCACCCTGAAATCAGTCGACTGGTAAAAAAAAAAAAAAAAAAAAAAAAAAAAGAAAAACCTACCTACCCTCCTACATTTTTCTGGCCATGTTCCCTGAACCAAGACTATTTTTTTATTTGGCCTTATTGTGATTGTGAAACACATTTTTAAGCCCACAGCATCTACAGATAGTGAGTGGTATATAGACATTGGCCTGTCTGTTTTTTTTTTCTGTCTGTACAAAGTTAACCCAAAATGACATGTTTTGTCTTACATCAATAGTGCTTCCTACAAAGCTTTGATAATATCTTTGAAAACTTAACACAACAGCGCTTTCCACAGAAATTTTTTCAGACGCCCGGGGGCCGTTATTGGTAGGTTAGGTAGGGCAGCGCCATTCATACTTTATTTTTGTTTACATTAATGTATAACATTATTTTGATTATGACTCCTCAAGAAAAAACACAGCTATAAAGTCATTGATAACAACATTTTTAAATTGTTTAACCCTTTCTCACATAGATACGTTTAATCCCGACCCGATCAATTCCCCAATACATCCCTATGAACCTGATTCTATCAATTACTGCATACTTACACATGTACTTCTTTTTCCATTGCTATTCATTACTCGATAATCCTGTATATTCCATTTTAAGCAAATTCTGGGAAATATTTAGGATAAAAGAGCTCAAGAATTTATAAACACAAACATTTTTCTTCAGTATCATGAATTTAATTTTGCATATGTGACTATTTAAAGTTTGATCAAATAAAATAAATAAACCCAAACTTTCCACGTGAACTCTAACTCACTGACGGACAGACGGACGGCCAAACAAAGCAAATTCTATATCCTCCGCCTTTGGCGGCGTATAATAATTCAAATGGACTCTTTGCATATTGGCATATCAATTTAAACTACTACATAGCTTTGATACTTACATTCAACTCTCAGCACACTCACATCACCTGACCTGAATTTCCCTTGACGTTGACCTTCATAAGGACTTAACCCAGCTTTACCACTTATATGTAGATATGTATTGTGATGAATTTGTAGTCCCTTAGAAAATTATATTTAATTAAAGATCTTTCTTACTGAATTCAAGATTTAAAGCCTTCATTTCCAACCCTGGATGAGCAGAATAGAGCATAAAACCTGAACAGACTGCGAGTTACTCAGGCTGTTCTGTTTTTTTTGTTTGTTTGCACACAGCCATTTTCCCTTTGCTTCTTATGGGCGAAAGGGTTACTCAAATGGGGGTTAATGGGCCAATGAATTAAACTGATAAGACTTCCACTCAGGTCATATGTGATTTTGAATGCACCACCCTGTTATTTATAGGTGTTATTTGTCTTTTTCTTTTTCATTTTTAAAGCACATTGAATATTGCAATCTTAGCATGATGGCTTAATCTAGACTTCCTATAGTCTAAAGAAAGAGACTTAAAAATTATTGTGGAGAAATTGGAGCCTACGTTCCAGATATATATTCAGTCTGCAATCAAACCAGTACAGATATACATGTAGGGTAGACTATAAATTAAAATTGTATAATGAAACCCTAGCAAATGCACTCTCAATCCAAATAAAGGTCACTGTTTAAGTACAAGGAGAGAATTACAAAATGGAGAAATCTTAAATAGGCTTTATCTTAAGGTCATTGATCATGAGTCTTGAAATACTTTGTCAGGTACATTTTTCTGTGGTCTGTTAGTGTCTGAAATGGGATTAGATCTTGATTTAATGAGATGAATATGCAGGGGTAGAATTCAATGCCAAATGTAAATTTACATATTTTATCATTTTAGTGAATACCAACTTACATCAATGGTATACAGTTGGGGATTAAAATTTACATAATCATATTCATACAAACTCAGATCAATACATTTTTTACAACAAATGTTATGAAGAGCAAGTACCAAGCTCCAATTCACTCACTGGGCCCATGTTGATGGATGCATACAAATACCTGTTGAGTTTGTGTCCAGGTTAATGTTTGAAAGTGTGCATTAAATGGCAAAATTAGATATATTTCCATTGATTTTTATTGCTAAAAATTACTGCCGAATTTTTGCTGCTTCCTAATCGCAAAAATCAACTTTTTTCCCCAAAAAGCTGACCAAATTTCCCCAAAAAAGCTCAATTTCAACAAAAAAAATATTTTTTTTTTAAGAAAGAAGTCTCTTATGACTTATGATTTCTTAACTCTAGATCTCAACTTTTTATTTTAACATCCTGCAAAATATATAGCTTTAAATTAGTCTTTTTTGTTGATAAATAATTCCCAAATTTGCCACTTTTATCAATTAAAACAATCCCAATTTGACCAGACTCCTTTTCCCAAAATGACTAGAAAAAACCCTGAACATGCACTTAAATTTGTTTTTAATTCTGTTACTTATAATCATATTTATAATGCTTAATTTTTCCCAATTGCATGGTTTATCGCGCTATTTTTCCTAACTTCATGGTTTATCGCGTTAATATTCCCAATTCAAATGGCACAGGCTGTAACAAATACATGTAAAAGCAAAAAAATCACTGATTTCAGTATTACTCACTATGTGTGTTAAGATAAGCCTATTCATCGCATATCTATGGGTGTGTTAAAGGGGCCTTTTCACATTTTGGTAAATTGACAATATAGAAAATTATTGATTCAGATTTGCACAATTTCGTTGTAGTTGTGATATTTGTGAGGAAACAGTAATACCAGGTTTTTTTTCCACTTTTTGGGAAGATAGCCCATGGCTTTGGAATTGGGAATTTTATCGGCATTTTCATGAAATTGGGAAAATAAATTCATTAGCCTTTTTTTCCACATGAAAAGTCCACTGATTAGGGAAATACTAAATTTGATACAACTCTTTATAATCATTCAAATTTAAAGAACAAAATCATATAATACTCTGTTAGATGTAATTGAATTTAAATTGAGATAAAATACGCGTTAGACTTCTTTCTAAAAAAAAAAAAAAAAAAAAAAAATTTTTATTTTTATTTTTTGGAAATTGGGAATTTTTTTCCACATTTTTGGGAAAAAGTATACTTTTTGGGATTGGGAACATAGCCGAATTTCGGCTATAAAATCGGGCCAAAAAAAAACACCTGAATACATGTACTTAACATTTACTATGCTCTAAAATATCCATTGTATGCATCTTTTGACGATATAAAAACATGAAAAATATAAAGCGTTGCAACGCGAAATGATAGAATAATTTGGTGAGTTCTGTTGTTGTTGTTGTTAAAGTTTGTGATATTACAAGGATTACTTATATAAAGTATAAAATAGATCGCTTAATCTATGAGCACGGATAGCCGAATGGTCTAAGCGATAGACTTTTACTCCAGGTGTCAGTGGTTCGAGCCAAGTTGAGGGTTACTTTTTAGCTCACCTGATTGCTCAGGTGAGCTTTTGTGATACTCACAGGTCTTTGTCCGTCTTCCGTCCGTCCGTCCTTTGTCCACATTTGGTTTGAAAACACTCCCAATGATATCTCGATCAAGTTCGAAACTGGGTCATGCTGGGTCAAAATTTAGGTCACCAGGTAAAAAAAAAAAGAAAAACCTTGTAAACATTGTAGAAGTCGCATTTCATGCCCAATCTTCATGTCACTTTGTCAAAATGTTTGCCTTAATGATATGTTGGTCGAGTTCAAAAGCGGTTCTGGTCAGTTAAAAAACATGGCCGCCAGTGGGCGGGGCAGTTTTCCTTATTTGGCTATAGAGAAACCTTGTAAACACTCTAGAAGTCACAATTTTTGCCCAATCATCATAAAAGTTGGTCAAAACATTGGTTTTATTGATATCTCGGCCGAGTTCGAAAATGGTCCAGATCGGTGAAAAAACATGCATGGCCGCCAGTGGGCGGGGCATTTTTCTCTATATGTATATAGTGAAAACATGTGAACACTCTAGAAGTCACATTTTTGGCCCAATTTTCATGAAATTTGGTCAGAAGATTTGTTTCTTTGATATGAGAGTTGAGTTCGAAAATGGTTCCGGTCAGTTGAATAACATGGCTGCCGGGGGGGCAGTTTTCCTTTATAATTTGGCTATAGAGAAACCTTGTAAACACTCTAGAAGTCACAATTTTTGCCATCATGAAAGATGGTCAAAACATTGGTTTTATTGATTTCTTGGACGAGTTCAATAATGGTCCAAATCGGTGAAAAAAATATGGCCGCCAGTGGGCGGGGCATTTTTCTCTATATGTATATAGTGAAAACATATGAACACTCTAGAAGTAACATTTTAAGCCCAATTTTCATGAAATTAGGTCAGAACATTTGTTTCCTGGATATGAGAGTTGAGTTTGAAATGGTTCCGGTCAGTTCAATAACATGGCTGCCGGGGGGGGGGGGGGGGCAGTTTTCTTATATTTATATAGTAAATAAAGCTTGTGAACACTCTAGAAATCACATTTTTGGCCCAATCATCATGAAACTTGGTACAAAGATTGGTTTTATATATATCACATTATGAATGCCATAATTATTGCCATTAGATTGTCCAAATTTTCATTATATTATACAAAATCCTTGTTAACACTCTAGAGGTCACAATTTTGTTTCAGATTTTATGAATCTTGGTCATAATATTTATTTTTGTAAGCAAACTCTGATGTTTTGTAAGGGGGGGGTTAACTCAAAATATAGGTCACCAGGTCAAATCTTACAAAAATAAAAACACTCCATTTGCCAGAGTTTTGGTTCAATAATGATGAAACTTGACCAGGATGTTTGTCTGGACAATATCTAGGTCAAGTTTGACGTTTGGTAAAGATTGAATGAACCGACTCCTCTCAGGTGAGCGAACTAGGGCCATCTTGGCCCTCTTGTTCTTCTTTTGTTATTTTTTTTTTAGCTCACCTGAGCTCAACGTGCTCATGGTGATTTTTTGTGATCACCTTTTGTCTGTCGTGCGTCGTCAGTCGTGCGGCGTCAACAGTTGCCTTGTTAACACTGTAGAGGCCACATTTATTGTCCAATCTTCATGAAATTTGGTCAGAAGATTGGTCTCAATGATATCTTGGATGAGTTCGAAAATGGTAATGTTTGCTTGAAAAACATTGCTGCCAAGGGGCAGGGCATTTTTCCTTATATGGCTATATATGGCTATAGTAAAATCTTGTTAACACTCTAGAGGCCACATTTATTGTCTGATCTTCATGAAACTTGGTCAGAAGATTCATCCCAATAATATCTTGGACGAGTTCTAAAATGATGCCAGTTGGTTGAAAAACATGGCCGCCAGGGTGCGAGGCATTTTTCCTTATATTGCTATTGTAAAACATTGTTAACACTCTAGAGGCCACATTTATTTTCCGATCTTCATGAAACTTGCTCAGAAGATTTGTCCCAATGATATCTTGAATAAGTTTATTAAGATGGTCACCTTTGCTTGAAAAACATGGCTGCCAAGGGGTGGGGCATTTTTCCTTATATGGCTACATGTATATATGGCTATAGTAAAATCTTGTTAACACTCTAGAGGCCACATTTATTGTCCTATCTTCATGAAACTTGGTCAGATGTTTCATCCCAATATATCTTAGACAAGTTCGAAAATGATGCCGGTTGGTTGAAAAACATGGCCGCCAGGGGGCGGGGCATTTTTCCTGATATGGCTATAGTAAAACCTTTTAACACTATGGGCCACATTTTTCTTCTGATCTTCATGAAACTTGGTCAGAAGATTTGTCCCAATGATATCTTGGATGAGTTAGAAAATAGTAGCGTTTGCTTGAAAAACATGGCTGCCAAGGGATGGGGCATTTTTCCTTATATGGCTATTATAAGTAAAATCTTATTAACACTCTAGAGGCCACATTTATAGTTGGATCTTCATTAAACTCGGTCAGAAGATTCATCTCAATAATATCTTGGACGAGTTCAAAAATGATGCCCGTTGGTTGAAAAACATGGCCACCACAGGGACGGGGTATTTTTCCTTACATGTATATGGCTATAGTATAACCTTGTTAACACTCTAGAGGTCACATTTATTTTCCGATCATCATGAAACTTGGTCAGAAGATTTGTTGCAATGATATCTTGAATGAGTTTGAAAATGGTTTTGGTTGCTTTAAAAACATGGCCACCAGGGGCGGGGCATTTTTCCTTATATGGCTATATATGGCTATAGTAAAACCTTGTTAACACTCTAGAGGCCACATTTATTGTCATTGTCCAATCAACCAAGAAGATTGGTCTCAATGATATCTTTGATGAATTTGAAAATAATTATGTTTGCTTGAAAAACATGGCTTCCGAGGCGCGGGGCATTTTTCCTTATATGGCTATTGTAAAATCGTGTTAACACTCTAGAGGCCACATTTACTGTCCTATCTTCATGAAACTTGGTCAGAAGGTTCATCCCAATAATATCTTGGACGAGTTCAAAAATGATGCCAGTTGGTTGAAAAACATGGCTGCTGGGGGGCAGGGCATTTTTCCTTATATGACAAAGTAAAACCTTGTTAACACTCTAGAGGCCACATTTATTTTCCGATCTTCATGAAACTTGGTCAGAAAATTTGTCCCAATAATATCTTGGTATCTCAGGTGAGCGACTTTGGGCCTTTCAGGCCCTCTTGTTTTACTGTAGCTTTTTAGATCAAATGTTTATATTTATCAATATAAAGCATTTAATAAAAAACTTCAATAAATGCAAAAATGTTGATACAAATTCCCAATATGAATAAAAAACCCAAATTTCCAAAAAAAAAATAATTTTTGTCTCACTATTGCAACAAGGTCTATCTATTGCATGGTTGTGTTGCAGAATGAAGTTATACGATTAAGCGAGCGTTACATTAGAGCCCTTGCCAGGGACAATGACGGAGTTGTGGATGGTCCGTATGCTGGCCGCTTCACTGCTTATGGTAATATTTAAAATACTAATAGGCTAATGGTTTCATAATGGGACAAAAATGGTGGCCTGTTTAAAAAAAGGAAAGATCAAATTACAAGTGTCCTTTATGATTTGCTGAAAACAGTTATATTTCTATGCACAGTGTGTGAAGAATACAGCGGATAATGTAATGATGCTTATTGTTAATAAAGTGTTAATAAATTATTAGGGGTTATGGATAATACATAAGGGTTTAAAATGAAGCATTATCATCTTATTTTTAGCTCGACTATTATATATGAAATATATATAGTGGAGCTATCCTACTCACCCTGGCGTCAGCGTTAGCGTTCCTGTTAGCGTGCAAATGTTGAAGTTTGCGTACCACCCTAAATATTTTCAATGTCCCTTGACATATTGCTTTAATATTTTGCATACTTCTTTACCAACATGACTCCAATCTAAAAACAAGAGCAGACAACTGTATCAAGCATTTTGTAAGAATAATGACCCTTTTTTCACTCAGAATATGCATACTACTTTAGTTACATTGCCATAAATTCTTTATTTATGATCAGATTTTATTAATACTTTGACAAAACAACACTCCTGACATACCACAATTGACTCCACTCAAACTATCCCCCACTCCCCACCCCAGAATCCCCCCCCCCCCTAAAAATTTTTTTATTCTTTTTATTCTTTAAAAAAAAAAGATCATCTATTAAAGGACCACACACCCACATTATACCCCCCTCTCCATGATGGCTTACGTTATACTGTCAAGCACTCGAATAGTCGAGCGCGTTGTCCTCTGACAGCTCTTGTTTAAAATTTGAGCTTACATTATCTTTTTAATTACCACATGTATGTGGTAATAAAAATTGCTTCATCGAAGAGGGCTTTCTTTCTTCAATTTCATGGCTAATCAGTGCTTCCAATTAAGTTTTGTATGATCAAATGAAGTTTTTCTGCCTGTTTGCTGATCCAAAAAAGTTGATGGTTATTTTGTAATATAAATAATATGAAGTTTATTTTAGTTATATAAGTCTGTTTAGTGTCTTGTTTACAGATCTGTAGCCCACCATCACTTTTTTAGCTCACCTGAGCACAATGTGATCGCCTTTTGTCCGTCGTGCATTGTACAGCGTCAACATTTGCCTTGTTAATACTCTAGAGGTCACATTTATTGTCCGATCTTAATGAAATTTGGTCAGTAGATTTGTCTGAATGATATCTTGGAAGAGTTTGATAATGGACACAGTTGCTTGGAAAACATGGCCGCCATGGGGCGGGGCATTTTTCTTATATTGCTATATATGGCTATAGTAAAACATTGTTAACACTCATGAGGCCACATTAATTTTATTGTCCGCTCTTCATGAAACTTGGTCTGAAGATTTGTCCGAAAGATATCTTAGATGAGCTCCAAAATGGTTCCGGTTGTTTAAAAAAACATGGTCACCAGGGGGCGGGCATTTTTCCTTACATGGCTTTATTAAAACCTTGTTAACACTCTAGAGGTCACATCCATTGTACAATCTTTATGAAACTGGGTCAGAATATTTGTCTCCATGATATCTTGGATGAGTTATAAAATGGTTTCGGTTGGTTGAAAAACATTGCTGCCAGGGGGCGAGCGTTTTTCCTTATAAGGCTTGTTAACATTCTAGAAATCACATGATGATCTTGGAGCTCGAAAATGGTGCCGGTTTGTTAAAAAACATGGCAGCAAGATTGCTCAGGTGAGCTTTTCTGACTGGTCTTTGTCCGTCGTCCGTCCGTCCGTTAACATTTGCTCGTAAACACTCTAGAGGCCATATTTCTTGTCCCATCTTCATGAAACTTGGTCAGAAGCTTTGCCTCAATAAAATCTTGGCCGAGTTTGAAACTGGCTTGTGCCAGGTCAGAAACTAGGTCACTAGGTCAAAAAAAGGAAAACATTGTAAACACTGTAGAAGTCACATTTTATGTTCAATCTTCATGTTACTTTGTCTAAATGTTTGTTGTAATGATATCTTGATTGAGTTCAAAAGTGGTTCCGGTCTGTTGAAAAACATGGCCGCCAGTGGGCGGGGCAGTTTTCCTAATTTGCTATAGAGAAACCTTGTAAACACTCTAGAAGTCACAATTTTTGCCCAATCATCATGAAAGGTGGTCAAAACATTGATGTAATTGATATCTCAGACGAGTTCCAAAATGGTCCAGATCGGTGAAAAAACATGGCCGCCAGTGGGCGGGGCATTTTTCTCTATATGTATATAGTGGCAGTTTTCCCTATTTGGCTGTAGAGAAACCTTGTAAACACTCTAGAAGTCGCAATTTTTGTCCAATCATCATGAAAGTTGGTCAAAACATTGGTTTTATTGATATCTCGGATGAGTTCGAAAATGGTCCAGATTGGTGAAAAAACATGGCCCCCAGTGGGCGGGGCATTTTTCTCTATATGTATATAGTGAAAGCGTTTACACTCTTGAAGTCACATTTTTGGCCCAATTTTCATGAAATTTGGTCAGAACATTTGTTTTTTTGATACAAGAGTTGAGTTCAAAAATGGTTTCGGTCAAACCTTGTGATCGCACACTATGGAAGTCACATTTTTATGCCCCCCTTCGAAGAAGAAGGGGTATATTGTTTTGCTCATGTCGGTCTGTATGTCTGTCCACCAGATGGTTTCCGAATTATAAGTCAAGAACGCAATAGGCCTAGGATCATAAAACTTCATAGGTACATTGATCATGACTTGCAGATGAACCCTATTGATTTTGAGTTCACTAGGTCAAAGGTCAAGGTCATGATGACCCGAAATAGTAAAATGGTTTCCGGATGATAACTCAAGAACGCTTACGCCTATGATCATGAAACTTCATAGGTACATTGATCATGACTTGCAGATGAACCCTATTGATTTTGAGGTCACTAGGTCAAAGGTCAAGGTCACGGTGACCCGAAATAGTAAAATGGTTTCTGGATGATAACTCAAGAACACTTATGCCTAGGATCATGAAACTTCATAGGTACATTGATTGTGACTCACAGATGACCCCTTTTGATTTTCAGGTCACTTGATCAAAGGTCAAGGTCACGGTGACCCGAAACAGTAAAATGGTTTCCGATGAAAGCTCAAGAACGCTTATGCCTAAGATCATGAAAGTTCATAGGTACATTGATCATGACTTGCAGATGACCCCTATTGATTTTCAGGTCACTAGGTCAAATGTCAAGGTCACAGTGACCCGAAAAAGTAAAATGGTTTCTGGATGATAACTGAAGAACGCTTACGGCTAGGATCATGAAACTTCATAGGTACATTAATCATGACTTGCAGATGACCCCTATAGATTTTCAGGTCACTAGGTCAAAGGTCAGGGTCACGGTGACTCAACTTAGAAAAATGGTTTTTGGATGATAACTCAAGAACGCTTACGCCAAGGATCATGAAATTCATAGGTTCATTGAGGTGACCCAAAATAGTAAAATTGTTTTACTCAAAAACCCTTATGCTTAGGATGATGAAACTTCATAGGTACAATGATCATGACTCGCAGATGACCTATATTGATTTTCAGGTCACTAGGTCAAAGGTCAAGGTCACAGTGTTTCAACTTAGAAAAATGGTTTCCAGATGATAACTCAAGAAGGCCTATGCCTAGGATCATGAAACTTCATAGGTACATTGATCATGACTTGCAGATGACTTGTATTGACTTTCAGGTCACTAGGTCAAGGTCACGGTTACTTGACACAGTAAAATGGTTTTTGGATGATAACTCAAGAAAGCTTACGCCTAGGATCATGAAACAATATAATAGTCAAGTTGATAGAATTTTCTTATTAAATCAATCAAAAAAGGAATTTATCATGTTGATGTTTTGATCATCTTATAACTTTGTTATCCATCTGACATGTGTGCATTATAATCATTGCATATTTTTAACCAGGTTTTCCGAAGGAAAAAACTGGTTATTAGATTGGCGAATGCGGGCGGACTGGCTGGCTGGCTGGATGGCGGGCTGGCGGGCGGGCGGAACAAGCTTGTCCGGGCCATAACTATGTCGTTCATTGTCAGATTTAAAAATCATTTGGCACATTTGTTCACCATCATTGGACAGTGTGTCGCGCGAAATAATTACGTCGATATCTCCAAGGTCAAGGTCACACTTTGAGTTCAAAGGTCAAAAATGGCCATAAATGAGCTTGTCCTGGCCATAACTATGTCATTCATTGTGAGATTTTAAAATCATTTGGCACATTTGTTCACCATCAAGGGACGGTGTGTCGCACTAAAGAATCACGTCAATATCTCCAATGTCAAGGTCGCCACGACTAAAAATAGATTTTTTTAAAAACAAACTTACAAAGGGGGTTAATTTTGTTTGTTCATTTCAAAAGTTCAGTTTGAGTTTTCTCCCTTTATCAGATTTTTTTTTCACAATGAAAACCTGGTTTTGTGACAATTTTGTCCCTTGTTTTAAGATGTTTCTGGTTTAAAGTTTTTTTTTGTTTTGGTAATTAAACACAAAGCACTAAATTGACAATTTCCAGACAGACTAACAGTGGGCTGACCTTGAAACGATGCAAGATGGAATGTAATTCATTTGTTTGTTTTGTAATTTAAAATCTTAACACGTCAACTATGAAAACACTATACAATTATTATTTTGTTATCAGACTAGGACACTACAGTTCATATGTGCTCTAAAATCTACAAGTACACAAGAACAAACACACACAACTCAATTTGATATTAACCCATTGATGTCTAATATTGATTATGAGAGAGAGGAAGGAATGAGTCGTGCTGAAGGATACACACATTGATTGTTTATGAAGTTAATGTATGGGATCAGGAATAACATTTTGCTGTAATTTGTTGGTGTGTGAGCTCTGGTCAACAGGCTGTGTTTAAAAAAGACATTAACAATGGATACATGCTACTGCTGATAAAGGGTTCTAAAATATACAGCTACATGTACCAAATTAAGGTTTGGAATGTAAATTGCTAACTGTTGGCTACATTGATCATGACTCACCAATGACCCCTATTGATCTTCTCGTCACTAGGTCAAAGGTGACAGTCACAGTGATGCAAAATACAAAAATTGGTTTTCAAATGATAACTCAAAAACACTTTCACCTAGGATAAAGACTTCATAGGTACATTGATCATGATTATAAAAATACCCCTTTTGAATTTCAAATCACTACATCAAAGATCAACATCACAGTGACTCAAAACAATAAAATTGTTTCTTGATATTTACTGACAATGCTTACGCCTAGATTCATGATCTTCATAGTTACATTGATCATGACTGGCAGATGACCAACATAATGTTCAAGTCACTAGGTCAAACGTCTTAATTACAATGACTCAAGACTGTAAAATGGTGTCCAGATGACAACTCTAGAAACCAAGGTCAAAAGTCAAAGTCACAATGACTAATATATTCATATTCACACAATGGCTGCCATTACAACTGACAGCCCATATGCAGGCATGCATGTTTTACAAACAGCCCAATACATATGGTAAAAATTCAATGAACACACTCTTCTCAGGTGAGCAAACTAGGGCCATCTTGGCCCTCTTGTTTGTAATGATATTTTGGATAAGTTTGAAAATCATAATGGTTCTGGTCTCTTGAAAAACATGGCGGCCAGGGTGCAGGACATTTTTCCTTATTTTGGCTATAATAAAACTTGTTAACACTCATAAAGTCACATTTATAGTTCAATCTTCATGAAACTTGGTCAGAACATTTGTTCAAATGATATCTTGGAGTGCACAGAACAAGTCAACTCCTTGGTATCTTAGGTGAGCGACTTTGGGCCTGAATTATCGCTCTTTGACTCGATTGATGTTTGGATGCAACGACATTTGTCTATAATTATTCACTACATATATTGAAATAACACTAAACATGTGTGTTCAGGTTCTTAACCCTTTACCACTTAGATACGTATTTTGACGCGTTTGTAGTCCCTCTGAAATTTACATTTATTTAAAGACCTTTCTTACTAAATTCAAGTTTTAAAGGCTTCATTTCTAACCCTTAGTTACTTATGAGCAGCAAACAGCATAAAACCTGAACAGACTGCAAGTTACTTGCAGGCTGTTCTGGTTTTACACTGGTTGCCCACGCCATTGTCACTTTGCTGCTTATGTGGGAAAGAGTTCATGAATATTCACTGACTAAAATCTTTAACATTTGAGCAGGAGTATGCCCTCTGTTATGTTTGTTTTGATTTATGGTTTGTCTTCAATTTTTGGTTGACAGATCTGAAGAAGACTATGGCTGTTCTATTGGAGAACATCTTAGAGCGACTAGACTATATAGAGCATCATCTGAACATCTCCAGTAACATGACGACACTTGCCCAGCCTGCGCGGGATGGTGCTGTAAACAAGTCAAACCCTGTACTAGCTAAAGGTACCATTTGAAGTGGACATTATTAATATTATAATTAATTATGTTAAGTATTCATTAATAATAAATTAATATTGATAAATAACAATTAAAAAAAAGTATTTAAAAAGTTACCAAAATGTTTTGTGATTGTTTTTAGGGGACAAAAATTAAAAAATTCAAAATATATTCCCTGATCAGGGGACAAAAATACTTATAAATTGCACTTGTCCTGCAGGACAATTGCATTAAAATTTTCACTCGTCTTGCAAACACATGCACTTGTCCTTCAAATATGTGTGAAAGAAAGATTGCAAATGACTGATATGACAAACAATGTTTCCTATATCACTGCTAAAATGCTGCTTACTTAGTTATTCATGCCAGCTGATCACAGAAGAAATGTTAACTTACTTTATTTATGAGGAACACAAAATAAATAAATGAAGACAAATTTGTTTTTTCCTTTTTCTAATGCTTGCGTGCTTTCCATTTCGGATGGTTGAACATCGCTCCTGCCTCCTTTAAAGAACGCTCGTATGTCAGACATTTTTCAGATGAAATTCAGACTGGTTTAAAACCGTACTTCGCAGTAAAATAATTCTTTAAAAAAAATCAATACTTACAGTGAATGAAGTCAGATGGTTCCCTGTCAACATGGACACGCAAAGTTTACACAAAAAAGCCAATATTTACTCGTGACACAGTCTCGCATAACAACGCGCACCTGCTGTATGAAATTTACAATTACGATTTCCGGTTCATTCGCGATCTACTTTCGGAATAGATATGCTTTAAGAAATGATTTTATTTAATGAAAAAGAGTCTTACTGGTAAGAAAATACATATTTTAACATCAGTTTTTTTTCACTCGTCCTCTAGGACGAGAGCTTTAGGGAAATTCACTCGTCCTTTCAAGATTTCACTCGTCAATACGAGCGGACGAGTGGAATTTTTGTCCCCTGCTGATTGATGGTTGTGCATACAATAACAATTTGAGGTTACCTTGTACAAAATCTATATATTTGTCTTGTTCTGAGAAAACTGGGCTTAATGCTTGTGCGTAAAGTGCCGTCCCAGATTAGCCTGTGCAGTCCGCACAGGCTAATCAGGGACGACACTTTCCTCCTAAACTTAATTTTTGGTAAGGAGGGACTTCTTTGAAACTAAAAATACCATAAAAGTGGAAAGTGTCATCCCTGATTAGCCATTGCGGACTGCACAGGCTAATCTGGGACGACACTTTACGCACATAAATTAAGCCCAGTTTTCTCAGAACAAGACACATATCTTAGGCTTATATGGATACTATTTTTTTTTATAGCAAATTAGCGTACTGAAAATTAAACAGCATACCAGTTTTATTAGCAGATTAATTGGAGATCCCTCTAAATGATCTTGATTTGTATACACTGTAATAAGTGCCTACGTATGATAAGCATGTACATGTACGTATTTTTCTGGAAGCCTTTTACCCTTTCCCACTCAAAAGCAAAGTAAAAAAGGCTATGTGCAAACAGCGTAAAACCAGAACAGCCTGCGAGTAACTCGCAGTTTGTTCCGGTTTTATGCTGTTTGCTGCTCATGAGTATCTAATGGTTGGAAATAAAGCCTTTAAAACTTGAATTCAGTAAGAAAGGTCTTTAATTAAATTAATTTTTTTATGGGACTACAAATGCATCCAAATACATTTCTAAGTAGTAAAGTGTTGATACTTCGTTAAGGCTTACTCACAGGTTACCACAAAATCATTTTGTTTGGTCTGCATTATATATATATATAATTTTTTTTAACAATTTCACAGACATATAAATAAGTGGGTATCTGATTTTGGAAGAAACAAATTAACTTTACATCTGCCTATCCCCAAGTAGTGTGAAACGATCTTCAGCCATAAATCAGAGTCGAGTTGCTACAGGTGGTGGACTGTGTTAATCACATGCCAATTAACCAGTCCATTATTTATCTTTAATAGAATAACAGAAACTCAATCAGGTTTTTATCGCTCTTGCCTTTTATTGTCTTCAATCCACTGCTGATTGGCTGATTAAACTACAAAATCCTTGTAAAACTAAGACAGTTCACATACTTGGCATGAAAGGTGTTAACAATTAGCGCTAATCCTTTACAATCTAATTTTTCGGTACTTCAGTAAACAGTATCCATGGATACAGCTTTACTGCACTAGCATTTTACATGAAGTGTCATTCGGCTATTCAGTGTCATTCAGCTATACAATGCAATGCACTGTCAGTAGGGTAATTTCTTAATTGTTTAACCCTTTGCATGCTGGGAAATTTGTATTCTGCAAAAATGTCGTCTGCTGAATTTCTAAAATTCGCATTTTCTTCGATTTTTTTCAAAGAATACTATCAGAATGGAAAACAGTTTGGATCCTGTTGAGACACCACATTCTGTGGCGTCTCATCTGTATCCAAACTGTTTGCAAAGGCCTTCAAAATTTGGTTTCAGCGCTGAAAGGGTTAACAAACGCATGAAGTGTGCTTGGATTATGTTGGATATTATGTTGCATATAATGTTGCATATTATGTTGCATATTATGTTGCATATTAGAGTTGTTTGTTGCTACAATAATAGGAAAATATTTTACACTGGGAATAAGTATTTGTGTTAATTTTTAAAACTGTGGTTTGGTCAAATAATGAAATCAACGAAAATTAATATCACATGAACAAATAATGATTGTGCAGTATGTTAGAAATTGTATCCAGGTATCAGTGTTCATGTAGTTCACTCCAAAGTTATGCAATAATGGCTATATTGGATTTTACAATTAGAAAATGAAGTGAGAAATAATGTAAACAATTGTAAAAAGACATGTGAGCCCCGCTGTTTGCAAACCAAGCTTAATGTATGCGCGTAAAGTGTCGGCCCAGGATGGCCTATGTAGTCTGCATAGGCTACTCAAGGACAACAATTTCTGCCTGGACAGGGCTTTGTTTAGGACAGACTTCCTTTAAACAAAAATTTCCATAAAAGTGGAAAGTGTTCTCCCTGATAAGCCTGTGCAGGCAAGCAAATCTTGAACGACGCTTAACGCAAACGCATTAAGGCAAGTTTTCCCAGAAGGCATCATATAAACAATAGTTATATACTTTGTTAGATGTAATTGGAATACAATTTAGACATAATAATCATAAGACACTGCTTAAAAAAAATAAAAATAATTGTGCTTTTTTTTTCTTCAAATTTGGAATTTATTTACTTGCATCTTTGCTTTGGGAATGTGTCTGTTTACACACAGGTAGATACGGATGAAAAAGGCCTGGTGTATGACATTTTACGATGGAAAAAAACAAAGTGAGATACAATCATGTGAAATATTATAAAAATACATATGTGCGACGCTCTTTGAAAATCGGGCTTAATGCATGTACATCAATCATCTCCACTTAATGCATGTACATCAATCATCTCCACTTAATGCATGTACATCAATCATCTCCACTTAATGCATGTACATCAATCATCTCCACAGATAAGCCTGTGCAGTTTGTCGCTAATCTGGGACATTTTACGCACATGCATTAAGCCTAGTTTTCCCAAAAAGCTGCTCAAAAATATATTGATCTACAGATCTGATCAAAGGGGAGGAAGACAGGTGTGTCCTGTCTGACAAGGAGCGGCAGCTGTACCCACACTGTCAGGGGAAAATTGAGGTACTCACATTTGTTGCAATGTGCATTAGTTGCCCCTTTTAATTGACCCTTTTAGCTCGCCAGCATTAACACTTAATCTTGATACTGACCTTTTGCATTCTTATGTCACAGGGACTTGTACACCATTTGGCAATAAGATGATTTAAAATGAAAATTTGTCCTGGTTTAAAAGATATTGTGTACCGATATTTGGACCCAATTAATGGCATCTATTTATGTGTTCAAGTACAATGTAATTTAAACTCCTCCTTACCTAATCCTTTACCACTTAGATATGTATTTTTACACATTTGTAGTCCTGTATAAAGTTATATTCAATTAAATGCCTTTCTTACTAGAACCAATTTTTAAAGGTTTCATTTCCAACCCTTAGATACTCATGAGCAGCAAACAGCATAAAACCTGAACAGACTGCGAGTTACTCTTAGGCAGTTCTGGTTTAATGGTGTTTGCACATTGCCATGTTCACTTAGCTTCTAAGTGGTAAAGGGTAAAGTACAATTAAAATTTAACTCCTCCTTACTTACTTAATATTTGTAACATCATAACATAATTGTCAGTAGCTTTTCTGAAATTTAAATGACATTTGTTATTTCAAAATGCTTTTCTTTGAGAATGATAAATTCAATTACTAATTACAAAATGACTGGCACAACTTACATATATCATAACAATATTATCAATTAAAAATTGAAATCTGCTCTTGCTAATTTGGGATGACGCTTTAAGCACATTTCTTCTCTTGCAGTGGATGAAGGCGATGTGGGAGTCAGACCCGTGTTACAAATCATTTGGAGTGGACGGTTCCATTTGCTCATTCATTATGTACTTGAGTGAGGTAGGTGGCCAGGGGCAAGGTTCAATAAGACTTGTGACCAGGGGCAATGGTCGATTAGGTTTAATGACAAGGGGCTAGGGTAAATAATTCTTTAAGACTAGGGTCCAGGTTCAATAAGGCTTTGTGACCAGGGGCAATGGTCGATAAGGTTTAATGACCAGGGGCTTGGGTAAATAATTCTTTAAGACCAGGGTCCAGTTTCAATAAGGCTTTGTGACCAGGGGAAATAATCTTTAAGGCTTTATGACGGGGAACTAAGGTCATTAATGCTTTATGACCAGGGGCCAGGTTCAATAAGGCTTTGTTACCAGGGGCCAGGGTCTATAAGGCTTTATGATGGGGATCTAGGGTCAAAAATGCTTTATGACCAGCGGCCAGGTTCAATAAAGCTTTGTGACCGGGACCAGGGTCTATAAGGCTTTATGACGGGGAATTAGGGTCAATAATACTTTATGACCAGGGGCCAGGTTCAATAAGGCTTTGTGACCAGGGCCATTGTCTATAAGGCTATAAAAAACATATGAGCTTTTGTCATCACCTTGGCGTCAGCGTCGGCGTCCAGTTAAGTTTTGCGTTTAGGTCCACTTTTCTCATAAAGTATCAATGCTATTGCATTCAAACTTGGTACACTTACTTACTATCATGAGGGGACTGGGCAGGCAAAGTGAGATAACTCTGGTGTGCATTTTGACAGAATTATGTGACCTTTTTATACTTAGAAAATTGAAAATTTTGGTTAAGTTTTGTGTTTAGGTCCATTTTATTCCTTAAGTATCAAAGCTATTGCTTTCATACTTGCAAAACTTACTAACTATCATAAGGGGACTGTGCAGGCAAAGTTATGTAACTCTGACTGGCATTTTGACAGAATTATGTGCCCAATTTATACTTAGAAAATTGAAAATTTGGTTAAGTTTTGTGTTTAGGTCCACTTTATTCCTACAGTATCAAAGCTATTGCTTTCATACTTGCAACACTTATTAACTATCATAAGGGGACTGTGCAGGCTAAGTTATGTAACTCTGACTGGCATTTGAACGGAATTATGGGCCATTTATACTTAGAAAATTGAAAATTTGGTTAAGTTTTGTGTTTTGGTCCACTTTACCCCTAAAGTATCATAGATATTGCTTTCATACTTGGAACACTCGCAAACTATCATGAGGGTACAGTAAAAGGACAAGTTGCATAACTCTGGTTGTCATTTTTAAGGAATTATGGCCCTGTTTTGACTTATAACTTTGAATATATGGTTAAATTTTGTGTTTCGATCCACTTTACTTCTAAAGTATCAAGGCTATTGCTTTCAAACTTCAAATACTTTCATGCTATCATGAGGTTACTGTACCTGACAAGTTGAATTTTACCTTGACCTTTGAATGACCTTGACTCTCAGACTCAAGGTCAAATTATTAAATTTTGCTAAAATTGCCATAACTTCTTTATTTATGATTAGATTTGATTGATATTTTGACAAAACTACTCTTACCAGACATACTACAATAGACTCCACCCAAACCATCCCCCGTGCCTTTCCCCCCCCCCCCCTGCCCCGAATCCCCCCCCCTAAAAAAAATTTTTAAACGGTTAAAAAACACAAATATTTATTTTTGTTATTTTATTTTTGAAATACCGTCCAACCATCGCACCCCAAAAATCCCCCCCCCCCCCCCCCCCCGAATTTTTTATGCCCCCCTTCGAAGAAGAGGGGGTATATTGCTTTGCTCATGTCGGTCAGTCGGTCTGTCGGTCGGTCCGTCCACCAGGTGGTTGTCAGACAATAAATCAAGAACGCTTGGGCCTAGGATCATGAAACTTCATAAGTCGATTGATCATAACTCGCAGATGACCTTTAATTATTTTGAGGTCACTAGGTCAAAGGTCAAGGTCACGGTGACCCGAAATAGTAAATTGGTTTTTGGATGATAACTCGAGAACGCATACGCCTAGGATCATGAAACTTCATAGGTAGATTGATCATGACTTGCAGATGACCCCTATTGATTTTGAGGTCACAAGGTCAAAGGCCAAGGTCACGGTGACCCGAAATAGTAAAATGATTTTCGGATGATAACTCAAGAACGCTTTTGCCTAGGATCATGACACTTCATAGGTACATTGATAGTGACTCGCAGATTTTCAGGTCACTAGGTCAAAGGTCAAGGTCACAGTGACAAAAATCGTATTCACACAATGGCTGCCACTACAATGGACTGACAATATGGGGGGCATGCATGTTTTACAAACAGCCCTTGTTTATTTATTTTTTTGCATATTTTTTTCGCATTTTTGGAAGATAATGTAATAAATGTCCACACCCCCACACTATACGCCCCTCTTCACTCCACCCCTCCCTCCTTTGTGGTTGAAATTGAGAGTCCCTTCACCTTTAAAAAGAAAATAGATGAGCGGCCTGCATCCGCAAGGCAGTGCTCTTGTTAGCCATCTTTATAAAGTACCAGAAAACAGCACTTTTCCAATAAGGAAAAAAAAGTCCAATTGCTGTCATATAAATTCCCATTTGAAGGTTTAAAAAATAAATAATTGTTATGCTCCCCCAAATTTTTTTTGGGGGAGCATATTGTCGCCATTTAGTCTGTCCGTTCGTGTGTCCGTCCGTCCGTGCACAATTTTTGTCCGGTCTATTTCTCAGCATTGACCAGAATTCAATTTAACTTTATTTGAAGCTTCATTACTAAGAGGAGATGTGCATATTATCAGCTGGTTCTGGTCGGATGATTTTTCACAGAGTTATGGTCCTTTGAAATTTTCCAATAACTGTACATAAAGTGCAATTCTTGTCCGGGATATTTCTCAGCAAATAATGACCGGAATTCAATGGAACTTTATGGGAAGCTTCACTACCAAAAGGAAATGTGCGTATTATCAGCCAGTTCTGGTCGGATGATTTTTCACAGAGTTAGGGCCCTTTGAAATTTTCCATTAACTGTACATATAGTGCAATTCTTGTCCCGGCTATTTCTCAGCAACAAATGACTGGAATTCAATGAAACTTTATGGAAAGCTTCACTACCAAGAGGAGATGTGCATATTATCAGCTGGTTCTCGTCGGATGATCATTCACAGAGTTATGGCGCTTTGAAATTTTTGATTGTACATATAGTGCAATACTTGTCCGAGCTATTTCTCAGCAGCTTATTACGGGAATTCAATGAAACTTTATGGGAAGCTTCACTACCAACAGGAGATGTACATATTATCAGCCGGTTTTGGTCGGATGATTTCTCACAGAGTTATGGCCCTTTGAAATTTTTCTATGAACTGTACATATAGTGCAATTCTTGTCTAGGCTATTTCTCCCCAACTTCTGTCTGGAATACAATGAAGCTTTATGGGAAGCTTAACTACCTTGAGGAGATGCGCATGTAATTAGTGGGTTCTGGTTAGATGATTTATTTAGAGAGTTATGGCACTTTGAAATTTTTAAGTTGCTAAACCACCCATCGTATTATTTTGTCCAAAGTTATACCCCTCAAGACGTTTCCTTTTATCTGAATATATAGTGAAATATTGTGACAAAAAAACTTTGGGGAGCATCACCCGTCTCCGACGGTTTCTTGTTTAATAAATAGAAATTTTTTTTAAGTTTGTTTCCCTTTGCAGCTCTATGGCTTTAACCTAAATAAAAAATAATATAAACAACTTGACAACACTTGCATGTAGTTATCAATTTTAAAGTATTTAAGGGAAAAAAAATCAAATTCACCAATTTCACAATATGAAGACTTCAAGATGCGAATTTTCACAATTTTATTTTTTTTCCTTGCATATTTTTCTTAATTGGGCTGGTCCGCTACTTTTCCCAATTGGGCCAAAAACAAATCTCTGTATTTGCATGTTCAGGTGGAAGGCTGGTGTCCCAGGTCAGCGTGGCATGGCTATAATTCAGTGCCCACTGAGAAAGCTGATCATACCAACAAGGTAGGTGCAATCAGGTGGAACATTTTCCCTTATAGGCAATACTTAATTTAAACCTGTTTATTTTAGCTTTATTGCATTGTAAGCCTAAGGTTTATTGAAATGATTTGGAGTCTGTTTCCTCCTGTGTAGAACCAATACTTGGTGTATGTGAAGGATATCTAAAGAATGCTCTCACAGTAGGGATCGAACCCGTGACCTCCCGGTCGCTAGGCAGACACCAAATCCACTACGCCATGGCAAAACTTTAGTAATGTATTAATTTATCTTTAGACATGTATATTACTGTCATAATGTTCATACTCAGGATGCCTATACCACGTGATTTTTTTAGGATCTGTGTATTTTTACAGTTAAGTGCAACCGCACGTTTGAACGTGAAAAATAATAATGGCCCGCTTTCCTTGCTCATAAAATTCTATACATCTAATAACTCCTCATCTGTATCTCATTGGTAACCTACACCTTGTTCAAATGAATATATAATATTATAATAATGTAAGTCATTTTCTTTTATACAATTTGCCTTATGGAATAATTTAAGATTATACTAATGTGTATACTTCAATAACTTATTGGGAACAATGTAGTCAATCACTGATTTTGAAAAAGTATACAATAATCATATTTATTCTGATGGTTGTTTACCATACTCTTTGTTTCATTGCCAAATATATGTTAGCTGTAATTATTTATATGTAAATGTAGATATGTTATTGATTTTAATACAGAGTACTGAAATGGTTTGAAAACGGATCTTTTTATTGTTGTTTGTTAACTTTTTTTATTTATGCTGCCTTTCTAAATTAGTTTTTGTTGTTCTGTTTTTTTTTGTTGAATTTTTGTTGCCACTATTACCAAAAATTACTTAAATTAAACTGATTAAATTAAAATGAAGATAACTGAAATGGTTGGAATGCTCCTTCTTTACTGTGTTTTAACTGACCTTTATTAGTCATAAGAATTTTTATGCCACCGGATCGAAAGATCAGGGGTATATTGTTTTTGGCCTGTCTGTCTGTCATTCATTCATTCATTCATTGTGTGTGTCCCAAAACTTTAACCAAAACTTCAACCTTTGTTAAAGTTTGGTCATAACTTTTTGAATATTGAAGATAGCCACTTGATATTTGGCATGCATATGTATCTCATAAAGCTGCACATATTTAGTGGTGAAAGGTCAAGGTAATCCTTCAAGGTCAAAAGTAAAAAAAAATACAATCCAAGGGAAGTATTAAGCTTTCAAAAAGGGAGACAATTTGTATACCTGTCAAATGATATATTGGCATTTTATTTCAAAGCAGCGCAATAGGGGGCATTGTCTTTCTGACAAACACATCTCTTGTTTATATTTATTTAAATTATGCCAATAATATTTGCTCACCTGTTGTCACAATACATGTAATATGTTCATTGCACTATGTGATCTGTGAAACATAATACAGACTTGTACTGTTCTAATGCATGGAATGGTATCAGGAGTTCTATGTGATAAGCTGCAGTCAGTTATTGTTTCACCACAAACACTAGTCTGAAAGGCATAATTATTTATTGTGGTCTTTACTTCATGTGAAAACACTGATGATTTAAACAGCCTTTACCACTTAGATATGTATAATTTTTACATGTTTGAAGTCCCTTAAAAAGTTGTATTTAATTTAAGACCTTTCTTACTAGATTCAAATTTGTAAGGCTTCATTTTCAATCCTTAGGTACTGATGAGCAGCAAACATCATGAAACCAGAACAGACTGCGAGTTTTTGCAGGCTGTTATGGTTTAATGCTGTTTGCACATAACCATTAGCACATTGCTTTTAAGCAGGAAAATCTTAATAAGATATGAATATTCATACTCACATTCTGCATACTATAATGGACCTATTCACGGATTGCAAAATAGATGGATTCCAAACTTTGGATAATTACATGTATATCATATAGGGAAATAACAGGACATTTAAAGTGGAAAAATAAAGCTCTTTATGCATACATTGCTATTATCCTCACAATAATCCTATTTAAGAAATTGTATGAAATTATTGTGTATCACCAAAAAGTACTAAGAATCTGTGACATTTTTTGCTGATGTTTTTTCCAAGTTGTTTCAAATGATAAATTTGTTGTTATTTTGATCCTTAAGATGAAGGTTCTAGCTCCAATGAATCCTTTACCCTTTAAAAATGCACTTTGATCTGTTTATAGTCCCTTAGAATATTTAATTTATTTTAAAATCTACTTTACTAGGATCAAGTTTTAAAGGCATCATTTCCAACCTTTACATACTGATGAGCAACAAACTCCGCCAAGGACGGTCCCAAGCCCGCGCTGAAAAAGGAGGAGGGTTGGGCGTAGTAAGGCTAGCTATCCTACCCTGTTGAAACCTTATTGCTACAGAAACGCCAAACAGAATAACAACAGACATCACGGACCTGGGAGAAGGTTGACCTCCAGCTGGAGGACGTATGACGCCGGACGGTGAAAGCCAGGCCGAAGACCATCATCTCCACCAGGACCACTACCACCATCGGTACATGGAATGTCCGAAACATGTATGAGACTGGGAAGACAGCACAAGTGGCCGCAGAGATGAGGAAGTTCAACCTCACCATCTTAGGGATCAGTGAAGCAAGATGGACTGGCTCTGGGCAGAAGCGGACCTCGGATAATGACGGCCTCTTTCCTTACAAAGAAGAAGAGGATCAACGTGGACATAATCCAGTGCTATGCCCCGACAAACGACAGTAACGAGGATGAGAAGGACAACTTTTACAATAGACTGTCAACCATCATACAAGACAGACCAAAGAGAAACATCACCATTCTAATGGGTGACTTAAACGCAAAGATCGGCAGTGAAAACCGAGGATATGAGGAGATTATGGGAAAGCAAGGGTTAGGCGAGATGAAAGACAATGGGGAGAGATTCGCCGACCTGTGCGTCACAAGTAACCTGGTCATCGGAGGAAGTGTTTTCCACCACAGAAGGATACACAAGGCAACCTTGGGTGTCACCAGACCTGTCAACAGAGAACCAGATTGACCACTTGTGCATCGCAAGGAAGTTCCGTTGCTCTCTTAAGGATGTACGTGTCAAGCAAGGAGCAGACGTGGCTTCGGACCATCATCTCTTCGTCGCTCGATTGAAACTAAAGCTGTAGAAGAGTTGGACAGGTGGGCCAACCAACGCCAACGGTACAACATTGCCACTCTGAAAGACACCTGGAAGCAAGAAGAGTTCAAGGTCACTCTCTCCAACAAGTTCCAGGTCCTAGAGGAGCTGCTTGGAGAAGGGACGATAGAGCAGAAGTGGCAGAACGTGAAAGAAGCAGTGACTTCAACATGCTAAGAAGTACTGGGCTCCAAGTCTTACACGCACAAGGAGTGGATATCAGTAGAGACGCTTCAGAAAGTTGCGGAAAGACGAGAAAAGAAGGCAAGTGTAAACAACAGCAGAACACGAGCCGCAAAAGTTAAAGCACAAGAAGAGTACACAGAAGCAAATAGGAGGGTCAAGCGAAGTATTAGAGAAAACAAGAGGAACTACCTAGAGACGCTTGCAACAGAAGCAGAAGAGGCAGCCTATCAGAACAGAACTAAAGATCTGTACTCCATCACAAAGAGATTAGCAGGAAAGTTTGCCAAGCCAGAGAGACCAGTAAGGGACAAAAATGGAGGAGTAATACCAGATGATGAAGGGCAGAAGAGGTGGATTGAGCACTTCCAGGAGCTACTCAACAGGCCAGCCCCTGTGAACACACCGTAGATTCTGCCAGCTACAAGCAATCTGGCAATCAAATGCTGCGCTCCCACAAAGGAAGAGATCAGCAGCTCCATCAAGCAATTGAAGAACGGCTAATCTGCAGGACCTGACAGCATACCGGAAGAGGCGCTTAAGGCTGACGTGGAGACCAGTGTGGAGCTACTACACCCGCTCTAAAGCAAGATATGGGAAGAAGAAGAAATCCCAACAGAGTGGAAAGAGGGTTACCTCATCAAGCTTCCCAAGAAAGGCGACCTCAGTTCCTGCTCCAACTACCGAGGAATCGCACTGTTGTCAATCCCAGGAAAGGTGCTTAATCGCATCCTGCTGAACGGAATGAAAGACGCAGTAGACCCGCATCTCCGAGATCAACAAGCAGGCACAGATCAGATCGCATCCCTCCGCATCATTCTGGAACAATCCCTGGAGTGGAATTCGCCGTTGTATGTCAACTTTATTGACTATGAAAAGGGATTTGACAGTGTTGACCAGGAGTCCCTCTGGAGACTTCTGAGGCACTACGGAGTGCCACAAAAGATCATCAACATCATCAGGAAGTCTTATGAGGGAATGACCTGCAGAATTGTTCATGGCAGACAGCTCAAAGATTCCTTTGAAGTGAGAACTGGTGTTAGGCACGGCAGTTTACTCTCACCTTTCCTGTTCCTGCTGGCCATAGACTGGGTAATGAAGACATCAACGGAGCAGAAGCGGAATGAAATTCAGTGGACACTCTGGGAACAGCTGGAAGACCTCGACTTTGCCGATGATTTGGCTCTTCTCTCCAACACCCAACAACATATGCAGGAAAAGACAAACATGGTAGCGGACAACTCAGCGAGACTGGGCCTCACCATCAACAGAGGGAAGAGCAAGGTGTTCAGGACCAACGCATCCAACAACACACTCATCACAGTCCAAGACGAGGCGCTGGAGGAGGTGGACAGCTTCACCTATCTTGCCAGCATTGTGGACAACCAAGGAGGAACGGATGCAGATGTCAGAATCCGCATCCGTAAAGCAAGAGCAGCCTTCCATCAGCTGAAAAACATCTGGGGATCCAGCCACTTGACCTCACCACCAAGGCTCTTCAATACCATCGTGAAGCCGCCACTCCTCTATGGAGCAGAAACCTGGAGAACCACTGTCACCACCATAAAGAAAATACAGGTCTTCATCAACACCTGCCTCAGGAAGATCCTCAAGATCCGCTTGCCAGACAAGATCTCCAACGAAGAATTATGGAGAAGAACAAACCAGCAGCCAGTGGAAGAAGACATCCTTCAGAGACGTTGGAGGTGGATAGGCCACAACCTTCGCAAGCCAGCATCCAATACAACAAGGCAACCTCTCACATGGAACCCCCAAGGAAAAAGGAAGAGATGGGCGGCCTAGAAACACCTGGCGCCGTGACCTGGATGCAGATGCTAAGCAGATGGGTCAAACATGGAGGCAGCTGGAGAGACTCGCCCAGAACCGAGACGCCTGGAAGAAGCTGGTTGGTGGCCAGATGGGACCACAGGAGAAGATGAGATGAAGATGAGATGAGCAACCAACAGGACACAAATCTGAACAGACTGGGAGTTACTCGCAGGCTGTTCTGGTTTTATGCATATTGCAAAAGACCTTTTCACTATGCTTTGGATAGGGAAAGTGTTAATACATATTGTCTTCTATATTTGTTCTTTTTAATGCAGAGAGTGTTAGGCTGTAGTTCTGAAAGTATGGTTTCTAATTGTGCAGACAAATTTATGAAATTTCTAAATAAGGTTTTAGATGAATGTTGGTACATGAATACATAGAATAACTTTCTATAAGCACAGTGCAGTGCTTTCACATTAGTTTAGTTTTAGACTTGATATATTGCCAAATAGGATAAGTGAGTATCCAAGTCGCTTAACTCTTTTAATGCTGGAACCGAAATTTGAAGGCCTTTGCAAACAGTTTGGATCCAGATGAGACGCAACAGAACATGGCGTCTCATCAGGACCCAAACTGTTTGCTATTCTGATAGTATTCTTTGAAAAAAATCGAAGAAAATGCTAATTTTAGAAATTCAGCAGACAACAATTTAGCAGACGACAAATTTCCCAGCATGCAAAGGGTGAAGGAGGTAGGATTGTTTTTCAAAAATATGTTGCGTTATCCATGTATACAGACTGATTTAGCTCTTTGCCCGGTTTGACAACTTTAGCATCGATGTATGCTTAAGATTGTAATTCCTAATGAATTCATGACTAACTTCTTTAACAGCAAGTTTTTTCCCCCATCTTTATGAAGCAACCTTGGCCTCCTCATGTTGTGATAAAATGAGTAGCGAACTGTACACAATTGTGAAAAAATGAGTGCATATGTCCTTAAATAAAAAAAATGAGTCGTGAACTTTTTTAAATTGTTAAGATTTGAGTCTGGAACTTCAGTGAATTATGATAGTGAATTATGAACATTTTAGTTTCAAACTTCTCAAATATGTATAAACGGCCATTGTCTAAGAATGAAAAAAAGGACTGAAAGCCGTGATACCTATTTCAGGCTAACATATCCACAGACCTTGAAGGCCTGATGAAGCTCCTAGTTGACCCAAACGAGCGCCAAGGTTACGCCTGGATAAGGATGCGAATCAAGCGCATATGGCCACGCTGGGAGGCCGCAGTGACGAGTCTGTCCCAGAAACAGGACCTCCGGGGACGACGGCAGAAAAAGATCCTCGTACATTTGGGCCTTCTGTCAAAACAGTCTGGGTGGAAGTTTGCTGAGATGCAGTTTAAAGGTACTCTTTTTGAAAAAGTGTATTTAATGCATACAATTCCTGTGAACCTTCCTACTCACACATTATTTCCATTCTACACATTACACAGTCATGCATACAATTCCTGTGAACCTTCCTACTCATACATTATTTCCATTCTACACATTACACAATCATGCATACAATTCCTGTGAACCTTCCTACTCACACATTATTTCCATTCTACACATTACACAATCATGCATACAATTCCTGTGAACCTTTCTACTCACACATTATTTCCATTCTACACATTACACAGTCATGCATACAATTCCTGTGAACCTTTCTACTCACACATTATTTCCATTATACACATTACACAGTCATGCATACAATTCCTGTGAACCTTCCTACTCATACATTATTTCTATTCTACACATTACACAATCATGCATACAATCTCATACATTATTTCCATTCTACACATTACACAATCATGCATACAATTCCTGTGAACCTTCCTACTCATACAATATATCTATTCTACACATTACACAGTCATGCATACAATTCCTGTGAACCTTCCTACTCATACATTATTTCTATTCTACACATTACACAATCATGCATACAATTCCTGTGAACCTTCCTACTCATACATTATTTCCATTCTACACATTACACAATCATGCATACAATTCCTGTGAACCTTCCTACTCATACATTATTTCCATTCTACACATTACACAATCATGCATACAATTCCTGTGAACCTTCCTACTCACACATTATTTCCATTCTACACATTACACAGTCATGCATACAATTCCTGTGAACCTTCCTACTCATACATTATTTCCATTCTACACATTACACAATCATGCATACAATTCCTGTGAACCTTCCTACTCACACATTATTTCCATTCTACACATTACACAGTCATGCATACAATTCCTGTGAACCTTCCTACTCATACATTATTTCCATTCTACACATTACACAATCATGCATACAATTCCTGTGAACCTTCCTACTCATACATTATTTCCATTCTACATATTACACAATCATGCATACAATTCCTGTGAACCTTCCTACTCATACATTATTTCTATTCTACACATTACACAGTCATGCATACAATTCCTGTGAACCTTCCTACTCACACATTATTTCCATTCTACACATTACACAATCATGCATACAATTCCTGTGAACCTTCCTACTCATACATTATTTCCATTCTACACATTACACAATCATGCATACAATTCCTGTGAACCTTCCTACTCATACATTATTTCCATTCTACACATTACACAATCATGCATACAATTCCTGTGAACCTTCCTACTCATACATTATTTCCATTCTACACATTACACAGTCATGCATACAATTCCTGTGAACCTTCCTACTCACACATTATTTCCATTCTACACATTACACAGTCATGCATACAATTCCTGTGAACCTTCCTACTCATACATTATTTCCATTCTACACATTACACAATCATGCATACAATTCCTGTGAACCTTCCTACTCACACATTATTTCCATTCTACACATTACACAGTCATGCATACAATTCCTGTGAACCTTCCTACTCATACATTATTTCCATTCTACACATTACACAGTCATGCATACAATTCCTGTGAACCTTCCTACTCATACATTATTTCCATTCTACACATTACACAGTCATGCATACAATTCCTGTGAACCTTCCTACTCATACATTATTTCTATTCTACACATTACACAATCATGCATACAATTCCTGTGAACCTTCCTACTCACACATTATTTCCATTCTACACATTACACAGTCATGCATACAATTCCTGTGAACCTTCCTACTCATACATTATTTCCATTCTACACATTACACAATCATGCATACAATTCATGTGAACCTTCCTACTCATACATTATTTCTATTCTACACATTACACAATCATGCATACAATCTCATACATTATTTCCATTCTACACATTACACAATCATGCATACAATTCCTGTGAACCTTCCTACTCATACATTATTTCTATTATACACATTACACAATCATGCATACAATTCCTGTGAACCTTCCTACTCATACATTATTTCCATTCTACACATTACACAGTCATGCATACAATTCCTGTGAACCTTCCTACTCATACATTATTTTCATTCTACACATTACACAATCATGCATACAATTCCTGTGAACCTTCCTACTCGTACATTATTCCTTTTCTACACATTACACAATCATGCATACATTTCTTGTGAACCTTCCTACTCATACATTATTTCTTTTCTACACATTACACAATCATGCATACATTTCCTATGAACCTTCCTATAAATGAGCCTCATTCTGGGACAAGTGAGCTTTATGCATGGGCTTAAAGTTTTCTACCAGAAAAGCCAGTGCAATCCGCACAAACTTGTAATTAGGGATACAACATTCCACTTAAATTGAATGTTTGCTAAGTATTTAAAGTAAAGACTATCTTAAACAAAAAATAACTTAAAAGCCAAATGTTTCATCCCCGATAAGCCTGTGGGACTGTACAGGCAAGTCTCTGACGACACTTTACGCACAAGCATTAAGCCCAGTTTTGCAAGGATGAGGCTCAAATGAATGCAACATTATCCTATGCCTGTTTGTAGGAGGTCCGCTGGGAGAACTGGTGCAGTGGTCGGACCTGATCACTGCCCTCTACGTGCTCGGACATCAACTGACCATCACCAGCGAGGCGGAACAGCTCTCCAGGTATGCACTGACCACAACATTTTATGGCTCAGATAAAAAAAAAACACAGCGGAAAGTGTTCTTCCTGATTAGCCTGTGGAGGACACTTTAGGTGCATGCATAAAGCCCAGTTTTCCTAAAATAAGGCTGATACAGCACAGAAAATTAAACTTAACTCTTTCCAACTAAGATACGCTCTTTGACACCCTTAAAATCAAATTTAATTTAAAGACCTTTCTTTACGGATGCAAGCTGAAAAGGCTTCATTTCCCGTTAACCACTCAGATAGGTGCTGTGTCACTTGTGTAGACCCTTTGAAAACCAAGTTTAATTGAAGACCTTTCTTCATGGATTCCGGTTTTAAAGCTTAAGTTCAAGCCCTAATATACTGATGACAAGTGAACTTCATAAAACCTGAATGAATGGTTGCTTATGCTCAACTTTCCCTTGCATCTGAGGGGGAAAGGGTTAACAACATTTTGATAGCGATGCATGCTTTACTGCAATTTTAAACGATTGAGCTTGAGCTAAAATTCCTGTGATGGTCGTAAGTATTGTGTTGAAATCCCTGCAGATTTGTTAAGATTAATGTGTTTATCTTGGCGGCATTGGTCAAATTATTGTGTAAATGAAGCCGCTAGACCTTTGGGTTGGTTAGCTTGACCAGCATATGGCCAGTTGTGTGCTTGAAATCTAGTTTAGCCAGATGCTGTTGCTAGTAAATACTACTTTCACTACCCTACTAGACTAATTTGCTGGTAATCAATAACAAATTTAATGCAAAAATATTTGTGCAACAGTTTATTTCCTTAAGTGGAAAAATTGGATAAAACAATTCAGGGAGTGATTTTGGAATGGGATTAAAGTGTACATAAAATTGAATTTAAATTTATTTTTGTTTCCATAATATTGCCACAGATTGACAATAAGGATTTAAGCGAACTTAACTTTTCAAATTTAACTTATACTAAGTACACTTAAGTGTCAAGGCTTTGGTATTTTTGGTAGTCGCTCGAAATACTTTTTTTTATATTAAGGTAAGTTTTGCAATGATCACTGCCATGTAGTGATTATGAAATACGTTTTTTTTTTACTTAGATTGCCATTTTTAGCTCTTCTGGCGGAAGGCCTGAAGAGCTTATGTTATGGCGTGGTTTCCGTCGTCCGTGCGTGCGTTAGACTTTTTCTTGTTTACGCGATAAAGTCCACAGTTTTCATCCGATTCTTTTCAAACTTGTTCACTGTCTTTATATTAATGAGAACTTGAACCCTATTAAAAATGGTTACATCAGAGTAAAAAGTCAAGAATTCTCTCCCATTGAATTTGAGAAAATTGTGAAATAAGGCTTGTTTACGCAATTTAGTCCACAGTTTTCATCCAATTATTTCCCAACTTGCACAGTGTCTTTATCTGAATGATGAGTCAAATCCTATTGAAAATGAGCAATATCGAAGTTATAAGTCCAGAATTATCTCCCCTTGAATTTGAGAAAAAAATGAATTTTTTTTTTTTATGTGATTAAGTCCATAATTTTCATCCAATTCTTGGCAAACTTGCACAGTGTCTTTGATGAGGACTCAAACCCTTTTGTAAAAAGAGCAATATCAAAGCAATAAGTCCAGAATGACTTCCCCTTGAATATGAGAAAATTTTGAAATCCCGCTTGTTTACACATTTAATTCCACAGTTTTCATCCAATTATTTCCAAATTTTCACAGTATCTTTATATCAATGAGGACTTTACCGTATTGAATATGAGCAGTATCGGAGAAATAAACACACAATAATCTCTCCTTGAATTTGAGAAAATTCTCCTTGTTTGCGCGATTAAGTACACAGTCTCCATCTTATTCTTTCCAAACTTGCACAGTGTTTATAGCAGTAGAGCGATTCAGGCCCTCATGGGCCTCTTGTTATTCTTAATATTCACAAAGAGACTCAGCTGTTCAATTGTCTGAATTTCAATATTCAACTTTATAAATTTATTGTTTGAAATATGTGTGAAAATATTATCAGCTTTCATTAAGTTGACAACTAATAGTTTATTATAAGCAGTTGAAAAACACTGTTGCTACTTGTTAAAAATGTTTAATGAAAATAAAAATCTTCTCTACTAGTGAAATGTTACATTCAAATGAAAAATAGAGCTTGACATGAAATGTTCCATAATAATTAACTTTTGTGGCAAATAAATATTTGTCAGAAAAAAAAACGCTTCTCTATGTTTTGTCAGAAAACATAATCAATATTAATTATGCATATTTTGTAATGATCTTTTTTCAAAATTATCAAAAAAATATAATTAATGTTATCAGCTGCTTTAGTTGCTTGCATGTTTTCTGCCCTTTTTTGTATGTTTTTTCATGTTTTATTTCAGTTTAGACGATTAAAAGAATGTATTGCTATGGTAATTGATGCACCACTAACATCTTATGTGTTTTCCTTGCTGTTTTTTTCTTTTTCTATTTTTTTTTTCTCATTTCATATTTCTAAATATAGAGAAATATAGAGAAGCACTATATGACCCTTCAGTTGACTCTTTTCTTGATGCTGGACACATCACAAAATCCATAGATCCCTTGACATAAGGTTTCAAGCCTTTACCCCTTATGAACGCATTTTGACACATTTGAAGTCCTTCAAATCAAATCAAATTTAATTTAAGTCCTTTCTTAATATATACATTAAAGTTTGAAAGGCTTCATTTCCAACCCTAAGATACTGATGAGCAGCAAACAGCATATAATCTGAACAGACAGTGAGTTACTCGCAGGCTGTTCTGGTTTTATGCTCTTTGCACATAGCCGTTTTTACTTTGCTTCTGATGGGGAAGGGAGGGTTAACTACACTGAACATGTAAGCTTGCATGGCTGAATGATAGCATGTGACATGTAGCTTGTGCTTTGAGAGGTCCCGGGTTTGTTTATGTCCCCCACCACTTTAGTGGGGGACATATTGTTTTTGCCCTGTCTGTTGGTTTGTTGCTTTGTTTGTTTGTGCAAACATCAACATTTGCCATAACTTTTGCAACATTGTAGATAGCAACTTCATATTTGGCATGCATGTGTATCTCATGGAGCGCACATTTTGAGTGGTGAAAGGCCTAGGTCATCCTTCTATGTCAAAGGTCAAATATATGGTTCAAAATCGCTCATTTCATGTACACTTTTGCAATATTGAAGATAGCAAGTTGATATTTGGCATGCATGTGTATCTCATGAAGCTGCACATTTTGAGTGGTGAAAGGTCAAGGTCATCCTTCAAGATCAAAGGTCAAATATATGGGGACACAGTGTTTCACAAACACATTGCTTGTATATGTTATCTTTTTCCTTGTTATTAAAATTTATGAAGACTATTCCAGTTTTTATAGAAAAATTAATCATATATTTTTCAAAAATGCAAAGATCAATTAACAAGTCCCTGTAATGCAGGTTATCCCCGCAAACTGGATAGTTATGGTTGAGAACAGAGACTGAGACTTAAGTCAGGGTTGCCAATTTCCTAGTTTCTTGATTACAGAAAATCTTTCAACAAACAATGATCTGCTTACACAAACTACCGGGTATTTAAAAAGGGAAAAGTAAATAAGGTAGGATGTTGTTAAATTTATTGTTTGTCAAGTGTGCAGGTTAACATCTCACCATGCAGTATATGGCTATAGTAAAACCTTGTGAACACTTGAAGTCCAATTTTTTGTCATTTCTATGTGGTCAGAACATTTGTTCTATTGATATTATATATACTACAGAGTCCACAATTGTTCTGGTCTATTAAAAAACACTTTCGCTAGGGTGCTGGGCGTGCTTTTAACACAACTTCTCCTACTCATCCCCTACAGAGATTTTAATATGACCCAATAGGAATGAACCTTGGGTGACCCTCTTTCAAAGTTTTTCAAATGGTTCTGGTCCATTGCAGTCCTCTCTTAACTCACAATTCTTCACAAAGGTGTGATATTTGGATATAGCATTGTGTGGTTCTATACCAAGTTGGTTCAAAGTATTACCCTGTGATTAAATTATCCCTCACCTTATTGGTTACTTGTTTCCCATATATGCTAATAGTCAAAACTTAAAAAATCTCACTTGAAACCACAAGGCAAAAAAGTTTGGTATTTGCATTGAATTTTGGTCCTCCGCTAAGTTGCCCTTCCCTTGGTGTTTCTTGTTTTCTTGATATGTATAAAGTGGCAACCTAAAACTAAACTCTCTTCTGAAATTGCAAGGCAACGAAGTTATATATTTGTTATGTAATTCAAACTGTGGTCCTCTACCATATAGTTTGCTTCAACTATGCCTTTTTGGTCAAAATTGGGCTATGATCCTGGGATAACTTGTCTCCATTTTACTTCCTTTCCCCAACACAGTTGTTTGGTATTTGCTATTTTAAGTAGTATGATGGTCTCTGGATTCTAAATTTTCATTGCCCTTGCTTTTATTAAATACAAAATCCACCAGAAGGCTGTGATGTTTTCCAAATATGGATTTAGTGTAACCTTGTATCATTCTTAAGTCATATCATTTACCAAATAAACTAGCTCAGAATATTTCTCAAATGATTTCTTGGCTTATTTCCAAAAGGTAACATAAACAGTGGTAAAAGTTTATTAGAAAAGTTAAGTCGCTTTTGGTCGCAGATGAGCGACCTAGGCCTATGTGGCCCCCTTGTTTTCTTTGTTCTGATATCCATTTTTGTGTGATTTTGTACTTAAATGCTGACCGTGCTTGTGATTTGGGTTATCTAGTGTTGTGTTTATAAACTTATATTTATTCAACACTCATATAGAATTTTTTTCATATTTTCTTTTAGTACTTGTCAACTTTAGTATTCGTACATATATTTTTATGCTCCCCCCAAAAAATTTGGGGGGAGCATATAGTCGCCGCTTCGTCTGTCCATGCGTCCGTTCGTGTGTCCTTCCCTGCACAATTTTTGTCCGGGCTATTTCTCAGCAACTAATGACCGGAATTCAATGAAATTTATAAGAAGCTTCACTACCAAGAGGAGATGTGCATATTATCACCGGGTTCTGGTCGGATGATTTTTCACAGAGTTATGGCCCTTTGAAATTTCCCATTAACTGTACATTTAGTGCAGTTCTTGTCCGGGCTACTTCTCAGCAACTAATGACCGGAATGCAATGAAACTTTATGGGAAGCTTCACTACCAAGAGGAGATGTGCATATTATCAGCAGGTTTTGGTCGGATGATTTTTCACAGAGTAATGGCCCTTTGAAATTTTCCATTAACTGTACATATAGTGCAATTCTTGTCCAGGCTATTTCTCAGCAACTAATAACCGGAATTCAATGAAATTTTCTGGGAAGCTTCACTACCAAGAGGAGATGTGCATATTATCAGCGGGTTCTGGTCGGATGATTTTCACAGAGTTATGGCCCTTCTGAAATTTTATATATAAAAACTCTTGTCCCCCCAACTACTGTGCCCTGAAGACGTTTCCTTTTATCTGAATATATAGTGCAATTTTGTGACAAAAAACCTTTGGGGAGCATCACCCGTCTCCGACGGTTTCTTGTTATCCCCACGCTTTTTGAAAAAAAGGTGGGGATATTGTGGTTATCTCCGCCGTCCGTCCGTCCGTCCGTCCGTCCGTCTGTCTGTCTGTCTGTCTGTCTGTCTGTCCGTCCGTCCTGGCCACTATCTCCTCCTACACTAAAAGCACTAGAACCTTGAAACTTACACACATGGTAGCTATGAGCATATGTGCGACCCTGCACTATTTGGAATTTTGATCTGACCCCTGGGTCAAAAGTAATAGCGGTTGGGGTGGGGCCGCGTCAGAAATTATCACTCATTTTTTTAGGTTATTTTACATTTACTTCTTTATTTCTACACCGATTCACTTCAAATTGATACTGGACCTCTCTTATGACAATACGGTCAATCTCAACAATGCATGGCCCCATTCCCAACCCTGGGGCGCCCCACCCACATAGGCCACACCCACCAAAAATTTCCATTTACTATCATTTTTTCATTTCTACACGGATTCACTTCAAATTGATACTGAACTTTTGTTATGACATTAGGGTCAATCTCAACTATGCATGGCCCCAATCCCAACCCTGGGGCGCCGCCCACATAGGCCACACCCACCAAAAAATTCCATTTACTATAATTTTTTCATTTCTACACGGATTCACTTCAAATTGATACTGAACTTCTCTTATGACATTAGGGTCAATCTCAACTATGCATGGCCCCATAACCAACCCTGGGGCCCCGCCCACATAGACCACACCCACCCAAAATTGCCTTTACTATAATTTCTTCATTTCTACACCGATTCACTTCAAATTGATACTGAACTTTTGTTATGACATTAGGGTCAATCTCAACTATGCATGGCCCCAATCCCAACCCTGGGGTGCCCGCCCACATAGGCCACACCCACCAAAAAATTCCATTTACTATAATTTTTTCATTTCTACACCGATTCACTTCAAATTGATACTGAACCTCTCTTATGACAATACGGTCAATCTCAACTATGCATGGCCCCATTACCAACCCTGGGGCCCCGCCCACATAGACCACACCCGCCAAAAATTGCCTTTTACTATAATTTCTTCATTTCTACACCGATTCACTTCAAATTGATACTGAACTTCTCTTATGACAATACGGTCAATCTCAACTATGCATGGCACAATTACCAACCCTGGGGCGCCCTGCCCACATATGTCACACCCACCCAAAATTGCCTTTTACTATAACTTCTTCATTTCTACACCAATTCACTTCTAATTGATGATGAACTTCTCTTATGACAATACGGTCAATCTCAGCTATGCATGGCCCCATTACCAACCCTGGGGCACACCTAGGTCAAACATTCGGCGTGGGGATACGCGTCGGCCTCTGCCGCGCCATTTCTAGTTCTTTTTATTTTCGTACAAGCACATGTTGCACATACATGTTTAATCCTTATCAAATTACATGCATAACAAACATGGCATTATAACTCCAAACCATTACATGAGTCGTGTTCTGAGAAAACTGGGCATAATACATGTTCGTAAAGTGTTATCCCAGATTAGCCTGTGCAGTCCGCACAGGCTAATCAGGGACGACACTTTCCTCTTAAACTTGATTTTTGGTAAGGAGGGACTTCCTTGAAACTAAAAATACCATAAAAGCTGAAAGTGTCGTTCCTGATTAGCCTGTGCAGACTGCACAAGCTAATCTGGGACGACACTTTACGCACATGCATTTTGCCCAATTTTCTCAGAACAAGGCTCAATTATTCAAGTATTTTACTTTTTTATCAATATTGATGTATTTTGTTTTATTTTAAAGCCAACATTTTTGGTACACTGGCTTATTAAAAATAACATTGTATAAAGCAATTGTCCATTACTTTGATTATGATTTCACAGTTAGTAGTGAATATCAGTATTATATCATTATATCAGTAGCCTAGGTCGATAACCATTATCATAATAAAACTTCAAAGTCTTTATTGTCATATCACAAACACTTTATATTTCAATTTCAAAGCACACGTTTTTAGGACATTTAAGTACTATTTCACAAGTAACTAGAAATGGCGTGGCAGAGGCCGACGCGTATCCCCACGCTGCATGTTTGACCCAGGGGGGACCCCAGGGTTGGTAATGGGGCCATGCATAGTTGAGATTGACGGTATGGTCATAAGAGAAGATCAGTATCAATTAGAAGTGAATCGGTGTAGAAATGAAGAAGTTATTGTAAAAGGCAATTTTGGGTGGGTGTGGCCTATGTGGGCGGGGCGCCCCAGGATTGGTAATGGGGCCATGCATAGTTGAGATTGACCTTATTGTCATTAGAGATGTTCAGTATCAATTTGAAGTGATTCAGTGTAGAAATGAAGAAATTATAGTAAAATGCAGTTTTCCCTTCTCAAAATAAAATACACTTTTTAACAAAATACGCTTTAATAAGTGTATTTTTTCTGCATTTTTACCGAAAAGTGTATTTTTTCTGCATTTTTTTCATAATTCAGTGCACTAAAGTGCATTTTTTCTGTATTTACATTATCTTCAAGTGTATTTTACTGTACTTAAAGTGTATCTTCTGTAGACAAATTGCATCTTTTTATGCAATAAGTGCATTTTTTTAATGAAGTGCATTTTTTGTGCATATTAGTGTATCTTCTGATTTGCAAAAAAAAATATTCTTTCTGTACAAGTGTAGTTTTAGTGCATCTTCATAAAAAAGAGCAACACTGTAGCAAATAACTGAAGTTAAAGGACAGAGATATAGTGTTTAATAGGAGTATTGTACTGAATTCTTTTTTATCTTCACATAATGTTTATGGTCTTATTATTACAATTTGTCTGCTCATAAAATATGTGAATCAGTAGAGCAGCTTTTAAAGGGAAAAGTACAACTAAATCAGGCTGTGGGTAAATAATTAAAAATATTGAAAGTGTCAAAAAAATTATGTGGGCTTGCCAGAATCAATTATATCTCCACAACATAAAAAACAAGTATTTGAACTTTCTTACACTGATATTTAACCCCAATTCAATTAATGTCTACCACATTGACTATTAACATTCATTTTAAAAAACAATTTAAATAATATTTATAATATTATATTTATTTCCTAACACCATTCAGTATGTTATATTGAAATATTCACAAATAAATATAATATGCTAAGTGTGCTGTGTATTATTCAATAAATATCAGATAAGATCAGGATCAGATAAGAGATCAATTAGCATCATAAACACTAATCCCTATCAGTGCTCCATCTAGCCAAAACAAAGGGGTGGTTATAGAATTTTGATTGGTTCTGGGACCATCTATTTGAAAACAAACCACTTTTGATTGGTTGGAGCACAGCAAGTTATTTGGAGCACAGGAAGTTATTTTTGTAAACAATTTGGTTTCAGCAACTTAAATTGAGCTAATTTTTTAGGTATAATTCAGCAACATTAATTCTAGTGTCAAATGTCTTGAAATTCTTTCAGCACATGAACTATTGTGTGATGAAAACAATGTGTATTTACTACAATGTGTAAATCAACAATAAGTTTGTTGCAAAGAAGATTCAAAGTGGGTGGTTAAAGTGATCAACAACTGCCGTTTTTGTTTTTTTGGAATGCTGAAGAACAGCTGTAACAGGTTTGTATTTTCATTTCTGCATCTCTTTTTAATTTAATTAATTATGATCATTATCATATTTATGTATTGTCACTGGGAAATGTAACTGGATGAGTAAATGTAATGCAATTTTAAGGAAAAAAACACCATTTGAATTATTATGGCTGTATTTTATGGTTATTGTCATCTTAAAATTTATTTATACCTATTTCTTGTCATTAATGAACAGATTTCTTTCCCCCATATTTAATCAGAACTTTAATATTTTATATTTGAAGGTTAAACCCCAAGGTGAAATTTACATTGATCGGAAGATCCATTGGACAGAATGTGCATCATTGCCTGCCAAAAAAGGGAGCAAAAAGGGGACTACCTGATGTATGGACATGTATACCAGGTTTTACCCTGCACGAGCAGGCCAACTTGAGGGGAACAGGAGTGGGAAACCGTGCCCTGTAGCTTGTCCTTGACCAAGAAAAGATGGATTTGTTGAGAGGTAAAACTATATAATAAAGGTTATTGCAATTCAAAGACGTCACACTTCCGACCAGTCCACACAGCCAAAGGAGACCACATAATATTAGTAAATTTATTAACAGTATTTTCTATCAAACGTAATTTCTTTAAATTATTTATGAAAAGCGTTAAGTCACATGTGATCACGAGATTAAAATTGCAAAAATAAACAAACAAAAACAACAAGCCAACAAACTTGTTTTGATTTAAATTTATGATATTTATAGCAACTGTTGAACAAGATTACCATAACAGCAATATTTAACACTTACATTATAAAATATCTTTCAGGACCTGATCTCAAATGAGATCATGCACAAGAAGCGCCTCGCAGACCATGACAGTAGTATTCAGACCTGATCAGCTGGTGAAGTGCTCTATAAAGGGTTGTTTATGAATGCATTTTTTGTAAGGAACAGAGTATAACAACAAATATAGTGACAGGGGCTAAGCTGCTAAATATTGTCAGCATGTATGCAGTGATTTTCTTTGGAAATTCAAAACAACCTGTACGTACTGGCTCTCAGAAAGGCATGTTTTAGCGCAATAATGAACAAAAAAAGGAAGATCTTAAAAATAAGGTATAGATTTATATATTTCATGAATACTGTTCATTTATCATATATTAGGATCCAGAATATGATTGAATTAAATGTGCTGCTTTTGTCCATATTAAAAAGGGATTTGGAATTAATGTAATATATAAAAATCTAGTAAATGATAGGGAAAACATTTCAGCTTAAGGAGGGAAAAACTTTAATATTTTTGAAGTGGAAACCACCTGTATTTGGCTGTTAATCAGTTACCGGTAATCAGAGGGGAGAAAAATCTCTGGTATGAGCTTCATATTTTCAATTGTTAATTCCAGATAGGCAATAGCCCGTTTGAATCCTCTCTTTTATGTAGATATGTAACATTTGTTTTTGTTTTTTAAGGTTTAACATTCTAATAAAAGTGTGTATTTATCTATTGAATTGTACTTTTTGTTTTTTATGTATGTGTTTACACTAACCTTTCATTTAAAGAATGAATGCTGACTTCAAAATGCTGGGATTTTTTAAAAATTTAGTTAATTTTTAAGCATATTAATTTGAAGTGATAAAAAGTACACTTGAGCGTATAATGCGCTTAAAAAATTCACTTCCAACACTTCAAAAAGTGTATCATTTGTATGACTGAAAATGCACTCAAGTGTATTAATGCGCTTAAAAATTCACTTTAAATATTGTAAGGTGTATTATTTGTATGACTGGGAATGCACTCAAGTGTATTAATGCGCTTAAAAAATTCACTTTCAATTTTGTAAGGTGTATTATTTGTATCAGTGGAAATGCACTCAAGTGTATTAATGCGCTTAAAAAATTCACTTTGAATACTCCATGAAGTGTTTTATTTGTAAGTCTGGAAATGCACTTAAGTGTATTAATGCGCTTAAAAAATTCACTTTGAATACTCCATGAAGTGTATTATTTGTATGAGTTAAAATACACTCAAGTGTATTGATGCACTTGAAAGATTACTTTAGTTCCTGATAAGTGTATTATTTGTATGACTGGAAATGCACTCAAGTGTATTAATGCACTTAAATAATTTGCTTTTAATTCTGTAATGTGTATTATTTGAATGACTGGAAATGCACTCAAGTGTATTAATGCGCTTTAAAAAATTTACTTTAACCATGAAGTGTATTATTTGTATGTCTTAAAATACACTCAAGTGTATAAATGCACTTAAAAATAAACTTGAGCACACTTATTATCATAATAAACGCACTTAAGTGTATTATTTCGTGGAAAAAAAATACACTTAAATGTATAAACACACTAGTAAAAAGTGTTTTTTTTTAACAGATTAAAATGCACTTGTTAAGCAAAAATACGGTGCCAATAACATGCGCATTAAATGCGCATTTAATGTGCATTTAATGCGCATTAAATGCGCATTTAGTGCACTTTTTTGAGAAGGGTTGGGGGGGTGTGGTCTATGTGGGCAGGGCACCCCAGGGTTGGTAATGGAGCCATGCATAGTTGAGATTGACCGTATTGTCATAAGAGATGTTCAGTATCAATTTGAAGTAAATCGGTGTAGAAATGAAGAACTCAATTTAAAATAACCTAAAAAAATGAGTGAAAATCTCTGACCCAGGCCCAACCCCAAACCCCATTTCTTTTGACCCAGGGGTCAGATCAAAAATCCAAATAGTGCAGGGTTGCACATATGCTCATAGCTACCATGTGTGTACGTTTCAAGGTTCTAGTGTTAACAGTGTAGGAGGAGATAGTGGCCAGGACGGACAGACAGACAGACAGCGGAGATTACCACAATATCCCTACGCTTTTCAAAAAGCTGCCTTAACTGGATTTTTGCTAAGATGAGTCTTCCTTTAAGGGAAAAGTGTTTTCCTGATTAGTCTGTGCAGACTGCACAGGCATTAAGGCCAGTTTTTCCCAAGCAGGGCTTATATTTCAAACAATGGCGAACTTTGTGATATTACCACAAAGTGTGAACTTCATTTTCCAGTGTCGTGTCACAGCTTCCTGCAGCCAATTCACCATGTCAGAGCCGGAAAGAGTTGCCCGTAGATATAATCTACATCGACATAATGGGCCTGAAACAATTCAAGAAGTCTGTGGGAAATGGATTTGGAAAATTCAGGTTTTGTGTTATGGGAGAGAAATATCACATGTAAAAATTGATATGAAACTTGTGTATAATTATACATTGTGCAGGTATATTTGTATTATGGCAATCTAACTGAAGTGCTCAGATGTCAAATAGGATACCTTATAACCTTAGCTTGAAGTGCTTAATGAAAATCTGAAATTTAAATGAAATTCAAATTAACATCCTAGTTAATTTTGTTGCTCCTATGAAAATACATTATGTTGTTGTTTTGTGTGTCTGTGTGATTTAAAACTTTATTGATTCTCAACAAAGGAAATAAAAATTTAACAATTGTTTTTTTTTCCTCAAAACAACTAAATTATATTTGTAAAATAACTGACAATTCAATAATATCACTCTCACTTTTAAAACCATACAACCATAATTATTTCATTGAAATTTATTGAGTTATTACCGGTATCCTTGATTTTTTTCTACTGCAAATCAAAACTATTTGTATAAAACTTAATGTGATACAAAAATCATATATCAATAGAGAAAATTGAGATTTTTTATTTTCAATTGATAAATAAAACTTTTTTTCAACTTATAAGGTCAAGATTGTACTTTTGGATCAAAACAACACTTGGGATGCATTTGTCACTTACAGTAACAGGACCTGTAAATCATTGATGTTTGTCTTTGCAGCTGTTTGTTACGGATAGTCGACTCATTTGGCACTGAACCAGCCTTCAACTTGCACTCCTTCGCCAAGCAGCGCAAGAAACTCACATCTTGGGGAGGCAATGACCTGCATCCACAGCAGTTCTTCACCATGTTCCGTATGGTGTTTTTTTTGTTAATTTAATCTGAGTCTGGCTATTGGAAAACGGGGTTGAATGCATGTGCATAAAGTGTAGTTAATTTCCACTTTTATACCTTTCTTACTAGGTTCAAGTTTTAAAGGCTTCATTTCCAACCCAACTTATGAGCAGCAAACAGCAAGAAACCTGAACAGACAGCAAGTTACTCTGTGTCCCCAGAGCAAGACCCATATAGTTTTGATCAATTCAATTAACTATGTCTTGTATTTCTAATGCATAGGAATTAAACCATAAAGGTTTCTTCCATGCATCGGTTTGACAAATATTTTAAAGTTGTTTTATAAAAATTGATACAAAAATAACTTTGCAGTTTGAACTTTATTTTATAAGGCAGCAAGCAGCAATAGGACTGCTTGTATGTTGTTAATAAAAAGTTTGAAAACATTAGTTGGTGGTTTGTCTGTGAAAATGAACAAAGCATATACTGAACACTGTCTGTTGCCTTTATTAAATGAAAGGTTTATATGTTACAGCTCACAGCCCTGATAACTCATTTATGGGGTTTATATGTTACAGCTCACAGTCCTGATAATTCATTTATGGGGTTTATATGTTACAGCTCACAGTCCTGATAATTCATGTATGGGGTTTAATATGTTACAGCTCACAACCCTGATAACTCATTTATGGGGTTTAATATGTTACAGCTCACAGTCCTGATAATTCATGTATGGGGTTTATATGTTACAGTATAACAGCACACAGCCCTGATATTTCATTTATAGGGTTTACATGTTACAGCTCACAGCCCTGATAACTCATTTATGGGGTTTATATGTTACAGCACACAGTCCTGATAACCCATTTATGAGGTTTATATGTTACAGCTCACAGCCCTCATAATTCATGTATGGGGTTAATATGTTACAGCTCACAGCCCTGATAATGAATTAACGGGGTTTATATGTTACAGCTCTCAGACCTGATAACTCATTTATGGGGTTTATATGTTACATCACACAGTCCTTATAACTCATTTATGAGGTTTATATGTTACAGCTCACAGCCCTCATAATTCATGTATGGGGTTTATATGTTACAGTGTAACAGCTCACAGCCCTGATATTTCATTTATAGGGTTTATGTGTTATAGCTTACAGCCCTGATAACTCATTTATGGGGTTCATATGTTACAGCTCACAGCTCTGATAACTAATTTATGGGGTTTATATGTTACAGCTCACAGTCCTGATAACTCATTTATGGGGTTGATATGTTACAGCTCACAGCCCTGATAACTCATTTATGGGGTTTATATGTTACAGCTCACAGCTCTGATAACTCATTTATGGGGTTTATATGTTACAGCTCACAGTTCTTATAACTCATTTTGTTTGGTTATTATTTTACAGCTCACAGCCCTTTTAAGTCGTTTATTGGGTTAAATGTTAAAGCTCACAACCCTGATAACTCATTTATGGGGTTTATATGTTACTGCTCACAGCCCTTATAACTCATTTATGGGGTTTAAATGTTACAGCTCACACCCCTGATAACTCATTTATGGGGTATATATGTTACAGCTCACATCCCTGATAACTCATTTATGGGGTTTATATGTTACTGCACAAAGCCCTTATAACTCATTTATGGTGTTTATATGTTACAGCTCACAGCCCTGATAATTCATGTATGGGGTTTATATGTTACAAGTCACAGTTCTTATAACTCATTTTGTTGGGTTAATATGTTACAGCTCACAGCTTTATAAGTCGTTTATGGGGTTAAATGTTACAGCTCACAACCCTGATAACTCATTTATGGGGTTTATATGTTGCAGCTCACAGCCCTTATAACTCATTTATGGGGCTTATATGTTACAGCTCACAGCCCTGAGAACTCATTTATGGGGTTTATATGTTACTGCTCACAGCCCTGGTAACTCATTTATGGGGTTTATATGTTACAGCTCACAGCCCTGATAACTCATTTATGGGGTTTATATGTTACAGCTCACAGCCCTGATAACTCAATTATGGTGTTTAATATGTTACAGCTCACAGCCCTGATAACTAATTTATGGGGTTTATATGTTACAGCTCACAGTTCTTATAACTCATTTATTTGGTAAATATGTTACAGCTCACAGCCCTGATAACTCATTTATGGGGTTTATATGTTACAGCTCACAGCCCTGATAACTCATTTATGGGGTTTAATATGTTACAGCTCACAGCCCTGATAACTCATTTATGGGGTTTATATGTTACAGCTCACAGTTCTTATAACTCATGTATTTTGTAAATATGTTACAGCTCACAGCCCTGATAACTCATTTATGGGGTTTATATGTTACAGCTCACAGCCCTGATAACTCATTTATGGGGTTTATATGTTACAGCTCACAGCCCTGATAACTCATTTATGGGGTTTAATATGTTACAGCTCACAGCCCTGATAACTCAATTATGGGGTTTATATATTACAGCTCACAGTTCTTTTAACTCATTTATTTGGTAAATATGTTACAGCTCACAGCCCTGATAACTCTTTTATGGGGTTTGTGGTGGAGAGACATCTCAACGAGTCCAATGTCCGCGACATCAAACGAACCAACAGTGCCCTTGTGTATGGGAAGAATGCATATATGTGGGAGGTATGCTTGATGCTTGATGCTTGTTGTGTCTTTGATGGTTATGGCAATTAATTGCATACTTTAAAACAATTAAATCCTACAACATTTAACATGTTGCTTAATTATTTAAAAAACTGCATATGATATTCATGACTTCCTTTTTTCAACGCACATCAAAGGTTCTCGTCCATGGCATGTATAAGCAGGTAGATTTTTGTGTTTGCCAGCTTGCTTATTTGACCTTTTGCCACTAAGATAGATATTTTTAGTGAGGCTGTTTTCGGAGAAAACCCAAGCTATTGTCATAGCCAGCTCGTCGTCCGACGTCTGCCGTCCGCCGTAGGCGTCGTGCTTAAACCTTAACAGTGGCCATAACTTTTTAAATATTGAAGAAAGCACCTTGATATTTGGCATGCATGTGTATCTCATGGAGCTGCACATTTTGAGTGGTAAAATTTCAAGATGAACATCATCCTTCAAGGTCTAGGGTCGAAAAAACAAAGTCAAAGGAAGTAATAAGCTTTAAATGGACATAATTATTTGACCTGCCCACGTATATATTTTTGTTAAATAAATCAAAGCGGCGCAGTAGGCCGCATTGTATTTCTGACAAACACATTGTGGTAAAAGGTCAAGGTCATCCTTTATGGTCTATGGTAAAAAATACAGATTTAAGGGAAGTAATAAGCTTTAAAAAGGGAGAAAATTATTCAATAGTGAACATAGCCACTTTATATATTTGGCATGCATGTGTATCTAATGGAGCTGCACATTTTGACTGGTGAATCTACAGTCACGGTAGTGGCTTTTAATTATTTGCTACTAAAAATAGAGATTTGTTACAGACAATTATTTTAAAGGGAAGTAATTTATATAATTATAAATCTCACATTATATATTTCCTTACCAAGAATTGAAGTTCTTTTCACAGTTACTGTACAGATTTATTATTTTGATTATTTATAACCCAAATGATTGATTTGTCAAGTGTTTTTTTTTTAATGAAATAATGATAATTTCTTTGATGTTCATTACATACCTGTGAACTTATGTCCATAGATACATGATCAACTCTGGCTATGATCTCTTTTAAACCACAGGCCTTGATTGTCAGTGATGTCTGACATGGTCATAATTGACTGTGAGACCCTCCCCCCCACCAGTTGGAACAAATTCAAGGGAAGTAATAACCTTTAAAGGGAGATGATTTCTATACCTTCCTAATGATAAATAGAAATGTAGGGGCATTGTGTTTCTGACAAACACATCTCTTGTTGGGTCACTAGGTCAAAGGTCAAGGTCACTGTGACCTCTAAAAAAAAAAAATCTGACAAGCTTTCGCAGCCGAGCGTGGCACCCGTTATGCCGTGCTCTTGTTTACGCAATGATGTCCCTTATAAAGTTTCATTTAATTAATGACCTTTCTTATTAGATTGAAGTTTTAAAGGCTTCAATTCCATCCCTTAGATACTGATGAGCAGCAAACAGAATAAACCCTGACCAGACTGCGAGTTACTCACAGGCTGTTCTTGTTTTATGCTGTTTGCACATAGCCATTTTCACTTTGCTTCTGAGAGGGAAAGGGTTAAAAAAAATAGGCTATAGGAGACATACAATTATTATTTTCATGTTCTGATAAGATTCATTATAATATGAACATTTTAACCAAACAGTTTTTAAGTAACAAATATTTCTTAAATGAGTGTCAACCGAAACCCTAAAACCACAACAATGCTCTGTCTCAATCTAAGTCTTGATTGAAAATATTGACCAATAAGGATGCCCAAGATATTTTACCTTTGGTTGCCTTCGTTTAAAGACTTCCTCTGGACTTGTGAGATATTGGAGAAAGCAACTCTAAGCATGGGTTACAAATAAAGTTGACCCATTTAAATCCTTTCAAAATCATGTACCATTTAAATCGTTGTTATTTGAATAAACTATAAATCGGACATAAAATGGGGCAGCTATGTTTGTACTTTGAAATGAGATGGGGGTGTTTGTAGATCCAGTTTACCACTTTTTATGCTCTCGGATCGAAAGATCGGGGTATATTGTTTTTGGCCTGTCTGTCTGCCTGTCATTCATTCATTGTGTGTGTCTTTAACCTTGGCTAAAGTTTTGCAATAACTTTTGCATTATTAAAGATAGCAACTTGTTATTTGGGATGCATGTGTATCTCATGGAGATGCACATTTTGAATGGTGAAAGGTGAAGGTTATCCTTTAAGGTCAAAGGTCAAATATATGGCTTCAAAGCGGCGCAATAGGGGGCGTTGTGTTTCTGACAAACACATCTCTTGTTTATTATAAGAAAGAAAAAATTACAATTGAAGGTTTCAAAAATTAAATATTTTGTAAATAAAATGCAATATTTATTTAATTTCTCTATGAAGCTTTTTGGCTTGAACCTTAGAACATATAATATTGACAAATTGACAACACCATTTTTTCAATGTTAAAGTATTTGTAAGCAGAAAATAAAATACACCAATTTCCCAGTTTGAAGATTTCTTGACGCAAATTGTGCTTATTTCAGGGGTTTAAATGAGCAACTTTTTCCCAGTTGGGCTGGTGTGGGTATTTTACCCATATTCTAAAAAAATTGCTGCCACAACGCCATGGCCAATTATGTTTTCAGACATGATGCCAGGACACATTTGTAGATTCCAACTTTCAAAGATTGAAGGCTGTATAAATCATTCTCTTTGTACAGGGTAAGACCAGTTACCTGGACACAGTAAACAAGTCTGGTATTTTGATCCACGGGACTGTATACAGCGAGGACAATAAGCCCCTCAAACTCCCGGCCTATGTGGAGAATCATGGACTACTGAATGGGGAGGAGCTACACAAATTGCTGCGGCAGTCAAAGGTTTGGGATCAGTGAAATGGGTCATTCAAAAGGTCATATATGGGTCATGAAACGGTTCATGCAAGAGATCTACTTACCTTAATACTTTCCCACTAATTTACTGCGCTAAATACCATGTGTTCTTAAGGAACATACGTCCAATACGGCTAACAATTTGATACTGGCATACTGGAGATGGTTTCTACTGAGCACTCTGGAGGTCCCAGCTAAGATCACCACTCAGGGAACGTTTCTCTGAAGATGGCATGTACTGGTTCTACTCATAAAATTGTCTTAGAGTATCTCAGAAATGCACTTCTATGTACTATTTAAATGCAGCGCTACCTTAAGTCATTTGTACCTTACTTGTCCTCAACATGCTGACTGTGACCTTTCATTCATTGTGCATTTAAACATTTACGTTATGTACACTCTTTTTCACGTCCCCCACCGTTATAGTGGGGACATATTGTGTTTGCCCTGTCTGTTGATCTGTCTGTTGGTCTGTCTGTTGGTCTGTCTGTTGGTTGGTTGGTTGGTGTGTTTGTTTGCTCCAACTTTCACATTTTGCTGTAACTTTTGCAATATTGAAGGTAGCAACTTCATATTTGGCATGCATGTGTATCTCATGAAGCTGCACATTTTGAGTGGTAAAAGGGTAAGGTCATCCTTCAAGGTCAAAGGTCAAATATATAGATTCAAAGCGGCGCAGAAGTGGACAAAGTGTTTCTGACAAACATATCTTGCTAGTTTTTATCTTGGTAATGTATGGCCACTAGGTCAAATTTAAGAAAGCTTGTGAACTTTCTTGAAGTCTTGTGTTTTCGCCCTGTCATTATTCAACTTGCTCAAAAATTTAGTCTAAAGATATCTAGGCCCAGTTTGAAAATAGGTGTTGTCGGTTGCACAACGTGACCTGCCAAGGGCGTAGAAGTTTCATTTATATCGTCGCTGTCGTTCTCAAACCTCGTAGCTCCAAAATTTTAAAAATATTTTTTTCGTCTTTTCCGAATATATGAAGTCTGGCGCGTGTTTTGTGCTATATCTCGTAGCTCTACGCCAATCAGAGCCCTTGAAAAAGCCACGTGACGTGACGAAATGTTGTAGAATGATTGTTGCCTTTTTTTTTTTCGAAAAGTCGTAGCGACGCCATTTCACCTATAGGTACGTCGTTTCGTTTGCACAAATTTGACAAAAACGTTTTTATAATTTTATTTATTTGCAACAACGAGGTTTCCTATTAAAAAAATGAGACGTTTTTTTCTCTCCTGAAAAGTTAGCATTTTGTAGCTACGAGGTTTGAGAACGACAGCGACGATATGGGAATATTAGAACATTTTGAACTTGCAAGAAATCACATATTGGCTCTTCCATTATGAAACTTGCTCAGAACTTTAGGTTGTAATGATAAGAATCGTTCAGAGAGAGATTGAATTTGGTCCGTTTAAACACACGGCTGCAAGGATGCAGACATGATGAAAAATAATAATAATGCATAATCCAGACTTAATAATAAAAATATGTTACATTAATTTCAAAATGGCTTCTTTTACTTATTGTGAAACTTTGTCAAAATAATTGTTTTGTAAAATTGGAATTGTCTGTTTGTCTGTCCGTCTGTCTTTCACAAACTTTTCAGGGCTAATATCTCAGAAACTTTCGAACATGAAACCTCATAGTTGCATATATATATCAATGAGGAGAAGTTCCATCTGCAAGAATCATAACCCTAAACTTTCTTAAATAGAAGTAATTGTGTTTATATGATGGTATTGTTCAGGGCTATATCTCAGGTACAATACAAGATTTCAACATGAAACTAAATAGTTGTATTGATATCAATGAGGAGAAATGCAACTGAAGAGCATTGCATTGCACACTAACAAAAACCCTCCAATATCCTGAATAAGAATTACTTCCCTTTGTTGTTCTTGTATGATTTCATTTTTCAGGGCTATATATTCAATATGATACAAGATTTAATCCTGAAACTTTATGGGTGTATATAATCGGTAGAATTGAAATGCATAAAACAATAACCCTGCACTTAAATTTTTTTGAGGATTATACAGTATACCAAGGAATTTGCACCCATCCATAAACAAAATTAATTTTGCGGGGGATATCATTTCAACATATTTGCTTCTTCCAATGATGTCTCTGTGCCGATTGAGCCTGTGTCATATAGTGTAGTCCAGATTGAGCCTGTGTCTTATTGTGTAGTCCAGATTGAGCCTGTGTATATAGTGTAGTCCAGATTGAACCTGTGTCATATAGTGTAGTCCAGATTGAGCCTGTGTCACATAGTGTAGTCCAGATTGAGCCTGTGTCATAAAGTGTAGTCCAGATTGAGTCTGTGTAATAAATTGTAGTCCAGATTGAGTATGTGTCATATAGTGTAGTCCGGATTGAGCCTGTGTCATATAGTGTAGTCCAGATTGAGTCTGTGTCATAAAGTGTAGTCCAGATTGAGTCTGTGTTATAAAGTGTTGTCCAGATCGAGTCTGTGTAATAATGTGTAGTCCAGATTGAGTCTGTGTCATATAGTGTAGTCCAGATCGAGTCTGTGTAATAATGTGTAGTCCAGATTGAGTCTGTGTAATAATGTGTAGTCCAGATTGAGCCTGTGCCATATAGTGTAGTCCAGATTGAGTCTGTGTCATGTAGTGTAGTCCAGATTGAGTCTGTGTCATAATGTGTAGTCCAGATTGAGTCTGTGTCATATAGTGTAGTCCAGATTGAGCCTGTGTCATATAGTGTAGTCCAGATTGAGCCTGTGTCATATAGTGTAGTCCAGATCGAGTCTGTGTCATATAGTGTAGTCCAGATTGAGTCTGTGTAATAATGTGTAGTCCAGATTGAGTCTGTGTCATATAGTGTAGTCCAGATTGAGCCTGTGTCATATAGTGTAGTCCAGATTGAGCCTGTGTCATATAGTGTAGTCCAGATTGAGTCTGTGTCATAAAGTGTAGTCCAGATTGAGCCTGTGTCATAATGTGTAGTCCAGATTGAGCCTGTGTCATAAAGTGTAGTCCAGATCGAGTCTGTGTCATACAGTTTAGTCCAGATAGAGTCTGTGTCATAAAGTATAGTCCAGATTGAGTCTGTGTCATAATGTGTAGTCCAGATTGAGTCTGTGTCATACAGTTTAGTCCAGATAGAGTCTGTGTCATAAAGTATAGTCCAGATTGAGTCTGTGTCATAAAGTATAGTCCAGATTGAGTCTGTGTCATATAGTGTAGTCCAGATCGAGTCTGTGTAATAAAGCAATTTATTCCTTTAAGAATAAATTATATTATTTATGCAATTCAGCTGTTTCGTCGTCTATTTGTTCACATTCGGAACCCTCGGTTTTCATTGTCTAAAGTCCAGTCTGATTACTTCATCCGGTAACGAACATTTGCAGACAGACACATTTTCTTGGTTTGAAATTGAATCGCTTGTAATCGTAAACCATGTCGGGCAGAGGTCGTGGTAGGAAACGCCGGGCGCAGGAGGCATTACCACCCATCGATGGACCCACAGATTCGGGGGAATCGGGTAATAATCGCAATGTAATCGATTTCGAACACATTATTGCTCAGTCTGGCATTGTGCGAGATATTAACACGGCTGGGTGTGGCTCGGTGGGAAACACTTTACCACCATTTGATCACCCTGAACGTCCATCCATTACACAGTCTGTCGTACCAAACACACCTTTCATGCAACAACCCCTAATCGACAGTCCTGCTATTTCAAACACCGCTGCATTGCAGCAAGTCCGCCTTTCAAACGACGATCTAGCCATCCACGTACCAATTCAAATTAAACAACAAATAATTCGTGGAGAGTATATTAACTTGGCAATCCTTCTAAAAGGAGGAATTGAGCTGAATGCCCTTTGCTCAGGGGGTTATCTGATCATCAATTCAGAAGGCAAATTAGAAACCAAACAGTCTGAGTGCAAAGACAAGATCATGTCCATTGAAAAGTGGACCGATGCCTTTTTAATTTTTTCATCCATCTACTTGAAGGCTCATCCTGATAAAACATCGGAGTTACTTCACTATGCGTACACAATCCGTGAATGTGCAGTCCGCCAAGGCGGTTCAGCATGGAGGACGTACGACGAACAGTTCCGTCTCCGCCAAGCTCAGACCCCCGCGTCTTGGGGCTGCATCAACAATGACCTGTGGTGGCGCTGCATCTCGTTGAGGGAAAATGCCGCTCACACATCAAATGCAAACCCGAGATACACTTGTAATGATTATAACAAAGGCAGATGCTCCTGGCCAAATTGTAAGTTTGCCCACCACTGCTCCAGTTGTGGTGCGTCACACGCAGAGATGAACTGCCCCAACCACTCACAAGCCCAAAGACAAGCTTTTGGAGCACAATCATGGAAAACCCGGCCACCACATTTCAGCTCAACCCAAGGACGTCCTAACAACTCCTTTCGAGGCCGTGGCAGAGGCTTCGCCAGTCGACCAAACAGACATTAAAACTGTTTCCACTTCTAATAACCTTTACTCACTAGCACACTCTCCTATAAATATTGAGGTCCTCAAAAAACTTTGTAACAACTATAATCAATCTGAATCAGAGTTCTTAATTGACGGCTTTAAGAATGGGTTCTCATTACATTACACGGGTCCTAGGACGGGGCGTGACTCAAAAAACCTCAAATCAGCAATTGAACAACCCATACTGTTGCTGGATAAGATTAATCATGAGATCTCGGCGGGTCGGGTAGCTGGCCCATTTACGCATAAGCCATTTAAAACCCTAATTGTAAGCCCCCTTGGCCTGGTTCCAAAATCAACTCCAGGTAAATTCAGACTCATTCACCATTTGTCATTTCCGGAGGGAAGATCGATAAACGATTTCATTGATCCAATCTTAACTTCAGTTCATTACACCGAGTTTGATGCAGCGGTGGACACGATCCAGCAGTTTGGCCAGAATTGTTACCTATTTAAAATGGATTTAGAATCAGCATTTCGCTTGATACCCATCAGTCCTACAGATTTTCATTTGTTGGGCTTCTCAGTTAATAATCTTTTCTACTTTGATAAAGCTTTAGTTTTCGGCGCTTCTATTAGCTGTGCTATATTTGAACGTTTTGCTAAATTCCTAAAGTTTTGCATAAAACAAAATTTCACCTCAGGGGATCTAATACAATACCTAGATGATTTTCTAGGGGCGAACACATCATATACCTCTTGCTTAGAAAACATGGCCACTTTCCGGTCGGTAACATCAAACTTGGGCGTTCCAGTCGCTGAGGAAAAGACCGATGGCCCCACCACTATCCTGACATTCTTGGGTTTGATCCTGGACACCAACAAAATGGAAATACGCATCCCCCAACCTAAACTACAACAAGTTAGAGAGAAAATAGAAGCCCTCGTGTCAAAACAAAAGGCAACCCTTAAAGAAATACAGTCTCTTATTGGCTCTTTGAACTTTTGTTGCCGTGCCATCCCATTAGGAAGGCCTTTTTGTCGACGCTTGATCGACAAAACCTGCGGGCTAACAAAACCCCATCACCATTGCAGATTAACAAAAGAAATACGCAAAGATTTAATGATGTGGCTCCAGTTTTTCAAATACCACAATGGCATTTCTGTTTTTCACGACCGGTTTTGGATCTCAAATGAGGAATCCCAACTTTACTCAGACAGTGCAGGTGCCATAGGCCTGGGCTTTGGTGCCTTCTTTCATGGGAGATGGTGCCAAGGGGCCTGGCCGCCAGCCTGGCTGGAAGAGGGCCTACTCCAGGACATTACAGTTTTAGAATTGTTTCCCATTGTGGTTGCTATGTTTGTATGGGGTGATGATCTCTGTAATAAGAAAATTAGATTTAATTGTGATAACATTGCTGTTGTCCACATTCTGAACAAACTTTCAGCCAAGTCAGAACCTGTGATGACACTGGTACGCATATTAACCATGAGATGCCTACAAAAGAATATCCTCATTAAGGCCTCACATGTTCCAGGTGCTAGCAATGACATTTGCGATGCACTTTCTCGTTTTCAGATGACACGGTTCAGGGCTCTGGCGCCAGAAGCAGCAGACATACCGGACAACGTTCCCAGTTTTCTTTGGGATATCTTCACCAAAGAGCAGCAGTACTTACAGTGGCAGGCACTTCCGTGAACACTCAGGCAACATACATCACTAGTTTAAAGGCTTTTGATCAGTTCAGAACAACATATAATTTCCCCTTGATCTGGCCAGTAACAGACAAGGTCGTCATTTTGTTCATTACCTTTTGCTTTGAATCCGGTCTTGCACCTAGCACGATAAGTACATATATTGCTGGCGTAAACTACTTACAAAAAATAAAAGGCGGCCAGTGCCTATTCGATATGTTTATTGTTAAGAAAACGCTGGAGGGCTGTCATAGGTCCAGAAATAAAGTCCCCGACCCAAGGGATCCCATTACAAGGCCTATCTTAAAGGCTATTTGCCAAGCAGCCCCCAACGCATGTTATAACATTTATGAGTCAACTCTGTTTCAAGCTCTGTTCAGCGTGGCATACTTTGGGTTATTCCGAGTGAGCGAATTAGTGGCGACTAACCCATTGTCACCAAACTCTGGAATACAGTATCCAGCAATAAAGGTCGACACAAGTGCCCGGAAGCTTATTATCACCCTTAATGTTTTTAAAACTAATCAACATGGCTTGCCCATACAGGTCAAAATTCCATGTGAACCTTCCCCACCTTGCCCGCTAGAAGCAATTCAACGTTTTTTGGCACGTCGCCCTGCAGTGTCGGGTCCTTTCTTTTGTCATGCAGATGGAAAACCTGTGACAAGGTACCAATTCAATGCTGTACTTCAGAAGTGCCTTTACTTAACAGAGTTTTCCAGCTCACATTTCAGAACACATAGTTTCCGCATTGGCAGGGCAACAGACTTAGCAACACAGGGTGTCACAACAGAGGCCATTATGGAATTGGGCCGCTGGAAGTCTACTGCCTACAAATCTTACATCCGTTAGAAAATAACACACCCATATATTCGTTTGTGACAATTTGTGTACCATTATGGTTTATTCCTTTTAGATGTGTGGGTAATAGGCGATTCCATTCCATACTGGGCCTCCCAACTCTATTTGACGGGAAATGTACCAAGGCTCCAACAGCAAGTTGCTTGGCATTGTTACAGGGGAGCAGGCTGGGGGGATTTGCGCAAGGAAATTGAAATGGCAGTGTTATTTAACAACGCCCCTAAGGTTGCTGTCATCCATCTGGGTGGAAATGACATCAAGGTTCCCCTTAAGGACCTCTTTGACATCATGCGTGCTGAAATCCGCTACCTCCGGGATGCCTGGCCTGAGACGATCCTCATATGGACCGACATCCTGAACCGGGGTAGCTGGGATCTACAGGACATGCGCAAGATGAGGGGAGTCAATCGCTTCGGTCGTGTGGAGGTGTCGTCCACAGGCAAGTCGGACTACTGGCGGCCGGACATCTCCGCCGACGAGCAGGGTTTTTTCCGCCCGGATGGTGTGCACCTAAATACTCTGGGGCTCCATTTTTATCTTGATGGTCTCATTGAAGTTGTAAAGAGAAATCTGTTGCAAGGAATGTAAATTTCTGGGGAAATTGCTTTCACCAATTTTGTGGCGGAAAATTTACATTGGCCGAGAGTCAGTCGGGCTGGGTACAGTAATATACTTTCACTGAGCTGTTAATGTATACTAGTACTCACATTGGGACCTGTGCACCCTCTTACAATCGGTCGTTTATCACGGTGGTTTGAGGGAACCACAGTTGGGCAAAAAACATCAAGGGTTTCACTATAGGCTTCATTTTTCATTGGGCTTGTCTCACCGGCTCCTCTGTGTCGCCAATCAACAGGGAGTTACGGTTAGGCAGTTGGGCAGAAAATAATAAACTATAATGTAATTATATATATAATTCTGTGGGTTATATTGCATATGAGTCGGTGTTAATGCACGACACATGTTGTGTCTCAACTTTGCTTCACTGACTGTTGTCCGTCACCCCAATTGCGTGGGGCGAGTTGCATTGCGTCGTTCTGGTGGCCCGGGACTCGCCCACAGTACTTGGCGACCCGGATTTTGCGTGTTGCATTGCGTGTTGCGTTGCGTTTTCTTGGGTTGTTGCGTTACCCACTATTAACAGTTGCTAGCCAAATTGATATATATGCATTTTATTAAGAGGGAACTCTTGTTGCTCAGCCCGGCTTACTCTCGGCCATGGAGACCTCCCGACCTCTGACTATAGTCGAGTCCTTAAGACATAATCATATAGTCAGTAACGTAACACGGCCTTTTCATCCCACATATTACACACTATTAACATGTTCTTTAATCTTTGTATGTTGTTGTTGTTGTACCAGCTTTGGATGGCCAAAACAAATGAATAAACTCGTGTAAAGGTTCTAAGTCTTTATTTCTGAATTCTCTTTAAATAATGTGTAGTCCAGATTGAGTCTGTGTCATATAGTGTAGTCCAGATCGAGTCTGTGTCATATAGTGTAGTCCAGATTGAGTATGTGTAATAATGTGTAGTCCAGATTGAGCCTGTGTCATATAGTGTAGTCCAGATTGAGTCTGTGTCATGTAGTGTAGTCCAGATTGAGTCTGTGTCATAAAGTGTAGTCCAGATCGAGTCTGTGTAATAATGTGTAGTCCAGATTGAGTCTGTGTCATATAGTGTAGTCAAGATTGAGTCTGTGTCATATAGTGTAGTCCAGATTGAGTCTGTGTAATAATGTGTAGTCCAGATTAAGTTTGTGTAATTATGTGTAGTCCATATTGAGTCTGTGTAATAATGTGTAGTCCAGATTGAGCCTGTGTCATATAGTGTAGTCCAGATTGAGCCTGTGTCATATAGTGTAGTCCAGATTGAGCTTGTGTCATATAGTGTAGTCCAGATCGAGTCTGTATCATATAGTGTAGTCCAGATTGAGTCTGTGTAATAATGTGTAGTCCAGATTGAGTCTGTGCCATATAGTGTAGTACAGATTGAGCCTGTGTCATATAGTGTAGTCCAGATTGAGCCTGTGTCATATAGTGTAGTCCAGATTGAGCCTGTGTCATAAAGTGTAGTCCAGATTGAGCCTGTGTCATAATGTGTAGTCCAGATTGAGCCTGTGTCATAAAGTGTAGTCCAGATCGAGTCTGTGTCATACAGTTTAGTCCAGATAGAGTCTGTGTCATAAAGTATAGTCCAGATTGAGCTTGTGTATTATGGTGTAGTCCAGATTGAGCATGTGTCATATGGTGTAGTCCAGATTGGGTCTGTGTCATATAGTTTAGTCAACATTGAGCCTGTGTCATAAAGTGTAGTCCAGATTGACCCTGTGTCATAAAGTGTAGTCCAGATTAAGCCTGTGTCATATATGAAGTCCAGATTGAGTCTGTGTCATATTGTGTAGTCCAGATTGAGTCTGTGTAATAAAGTGTAGTCCAGATTGATTCTGTGTATTAAAGTGTAGTCCAGCTTGAGCATGTGTCAAACAGTGTAGTCCAGATTGAGTCTGTGTAATAAAGTTTAGCCCAGATTGATTCTGTGTATTAAAGTGTAGTCCAGATTGAGCATGTGTCATATAGTGTAGTCCAGATTGAATCTGTGTCATATAGTGTAGTTCAGATTGAGCCTGTGTCATATAGTGTAGTCCAGATTGAGCCTGTGTCATATAGTGTAGTCCAGATTTAGCTTGTGTCATATAGTGTAGTCCAGATTGAGCCTGTGTCATAAAGTGTAGTCCAGATTGAGCCTGTTTCATAATGTGTAGTCCAGATTGAGCCTGTGTCATAAAGTGTAGTCCAGATTGAGCCTGTGTCATGTAGTGTAGTCCAGATTGAGCTTGTGTCATGTAGTGTAGTCCAGATTGAGCCTGTGTCATGTAGTGTAGTCCAGATTGAGCCTGTGTCATGTAGTGTAGTCCAGATTGAGCCTGTGTCATGTAGTGTAGTCCAGATTGAACCTGTGTCATGTAGTTTAGTCCAGATTGAGCCTTTGTCATATACGGTAGTGTAGTCTTGATTGAGCCTGTGTCCTATATTGTAGTCCAGATTGAGCCTGTGTCATTAAGTGTAGACAAGATTGAGACTGTGTCATGTAGTGTAGTCCAGATTGAGCTTGTGTCATGTAGTGTAGTCCAGATTGAGCCTGTGTCATGTAGTGTAGTCTTGATTGAGCCTGTGTCATATAGTGTAGTCCAGATTGAGCCTGTGTCATATAGTGTAGTCCAGATTGAGCCTGTGTCATATAGTGTAGTAACGATTGAGCCAATGTCATATAGTGTAGTCCAGATTGAGCCTGTGTCATATACTTTAGTCCAGATTCAGCCTGTGCCATATAGTGTAAAAATGCAAGATCAGAAATCATGTCTATTACACAAACATCACAACAGTAGCTCAGGTCAGTTACATTCCTTTGGGTCTCATTTAAGCAACCCATACATTTTGTCCTCTTCTGTTTGTTTAATGTCATGTAGTATACATTATCCATTATTTTACAGGCAGATGGTCACTTTCCCTAAAATTAAAAGGCTAGCAGGTGTTATTAAGAATTTCTGCCCTGATATTTTTCTTGAGTTTAATTATCATTGTGTAATAAAACTCACTGTTTGATGAGGAGTTCCCGCCCCTTGTTAAGTAGGAAGTTTCCTCCCCTACATAAAATTATATAATATTTATATTTTTTATATGCCTATTGTCGCTGTGGTGCAGTGGATATGGTGTCCACATATCAACTGGGACGTCAGGGGATCCATCCCAACAGTGGGATGATTGTTTTGATCACCCCTTAAGACCCCAAGTACTTGGTCTACCCAGGAAACGGACTTGAGAGTGTTTCAATAAGCCTGAGACTTTCTATGCAATTGAGCTTAAATAAAGGAGTTTAAACTTTACAGATATTCCTGGGACTGGGATTTCCCTACGAGGGTCCTGCTCCCCTGGAGGCAATTGCTTACGGGGCCGTGTACATTAACCCGAAGTTCTCCACATCTCACAACAGGAACACAAACCCGTTTTTCAAAGGGAAACCTACGGAAAGGGAGGTAGGAAGTGTCATGTAAGCCCTGTTCTGGGGGAAAATTGTGCATAATGCATGTGTGTAAAGTGTTGTCCAAGATTAGCCTGTGCAGTCTGCACAGGCTAATCAGGAATGACTCTTTCTGTCTTCACTGGATTTAAAATAAAAAATTCCTTCAATGCGGAAAGTGTTGTTTGCTATTAGCCTTTGCAGTGTGCACAGGCTAATCTAGGACAACTCTTCAGGCACATGTATTAAGCCCAGTTTTTATTGAACAAGGCTCATACAGTGGGGTTGTAGTCCAGAAATATTGTACATTTGTAAATAAATATTTGAAGCATATTAATTTCACCTTTTAATAAAAGATACTTGTTAATGCTCGGGACTTTTCAATAACTAAGGCTTGTTAATAATAAAGCTGATCAATAATTCATGCTTAATAAAACGCAACATGTACACTCAAAAGGATTTACATAGTGATGTATTTTAAGTGAAGAAGAAATGATATGTTAGTTTTAAAAAAAAATTATGAGACACTATTTGTGACTGGGGCTGAGCCATTTCACAGCACAAATCAACACTTTGTTTCAATTATATTTCAAGTTTTTATGCCCCCAGTAGGGTTGCATATAGCAGTTTAACTGTCCGTCAGTCCGTCCGTCCGTCCAAAAACTTTAACATTGGCCATAACTTTTGCAATTTTGAAGATAGCAACTTGGTATTTGGCATGCATGTGTATCTTATGTAGCTGCACATTTTGAGTGGTGAGAAGTCAAGGTCAAGGTCATCCTTCAAGGTCAAAGGTAAAAAAAAAACAAATCCAAGGGAAGTAATAAGCTTTTAAGGGAGATAATTTCTATTTATCATTTGGCAGGTACAGATCATTTTCACAAGAAAAGTAATCTTTTTTATACCCCCGTTTTGAAAAACGGGCGGCGGCGTCCACAGCAGTGTCCGCTCTCTAATTCAAATAGTTTTCATCCAATCTTCACCAAACTTGGTCAGAAGTTGTATCTAGACAATATCTAGGGTCGGGTTAAAAACTAGGTCACGGGGTCACTTAGTGCATTTCAAGGATTTAGCATGGTGTCCGCTCTCTTATTGAAGTAGTTTTCATCTGATCTTCACCAAATTTGGTCAGAAGTTGCGTCTAAATGATATCTAGGTCATGTTTAAATATGGATTATGCCAGGTCAAAACAAGGTCACGAGGTCACTTAGTGCATTTCAAGCATTAAGCATGGTGTCCAAAACCTTCAAACGGGCGTATCTTGTGACAGTTTGGCACTCTTGTTATTATATCCCTTTAAAAATATTACTTCATTTGTAAAAATGATCTGTACCTGCCAAATGATAAACAAAATTTTTAAAAATGAAAGTGGCGCAGTAGGGGTCATAGTGTTTCTGACAAAGACAAATCTTGTTCAATCACTATTCATAATACAATACATGTCGTGTAGCCACCTTTTTTACAGTTTGAACATTACATAATGTTGTTCAGTGGGGAAATGTCTTTACAATTTTGAAGTCCAGTATATCTAAATCTGAAGGCATTGTTATATTAAAAGTATTATTATAAAATAAAATAAATATAACTATTATAAGTATAGACATATTTGCCACTGTGGACAATGCCTCCCTATCATAATTTTATGCCTCGCACAATAAACTAGATCTTTATGCAAGCTCTCACAATATGAGCAGCAGCGTTCTTAAGTTTTTATGCATGTGCGTAAAGTGTCATCAAAGATTAGCCTGTGCAGTATGCACAGGCTTATCTGGGACAACACTTTTCACCAAAACTGGATTTTCGGTATGAGAGACTTCCTTTAAACCATAAGATTATATAAAAACGGAAAGTGTGGTCCCTGATAAGCATGTGTTGACTGCACAGGTTGATCTGGGATGACACTTTATGCACACCTATAAAGCACGGTTTTCCCAGAACCAGACTCCTATTCTCTCATGTACTTCACTCTAGCTTTGGAGCCAGCATCCGTATGCAGAACAGTTTATAGGGGAGCCTCACGTTTACACGATCAACATTGAAGATGAAGAAGCAGTTAGGACCACCGTACAGAAAATACTCGACCTAGACAAGGTCAGCTGTGTTATTATCACTGGCATTCTTGTGAAGGGGGGGGGGGGGTTTCATGGGTTCGAACCCCACTGTAGAAGTGTTCTTTAGATCCCCTCCGTAGACACCAAGTACTGGTTCGATTCAGGTAACAGATTGAGAGCATTTCAATATGCCTAAGAGTTTTGATGCAATCCAGCTATAATAAATAAGTGTATAACGTAAAACTAGCTTTTATTTATGAGCTCTCATTAGTGACTTCTATTGAAGGCAATGAGGCTAGGCTGGCTCTCAAACACATTTAGACGCTTGCGTAACCCTTTACGTCTTAGATATGTATTTTTATACCTTTGTAGTCCCTTCAAAAATTGTATTTAATTAAAGGCCTTTCTTACTAGATTCAAGTTTTAAAGGCTTCATTTCCAACTTTAAGATACTGATGAGCAGCAAACAGCATAAAACCTGAACAGACTGCGAGTGACTGCATGCTGTTTTATGCTGTTTGCACATGGTCATTTTCACTTTGCTTCTGAGTGGGAAAGGGTTAAAATGACTGGATTTCGGAACAGACTGTATTCTCCAATTTGCAGGGGAAAACTTTGTCAATGATATATTTTAAAGGATCAAAAATAGGAATGTATTTTTTTTTATAACATAGTAATTTGAATGTGTTTATAGTTTTTATGGTGTGTGTCTCTTCTGTTGTTTTGCCGAGTATAACATTACTTCCTTAATAATATTCATGTTGGCATCAAAATAGTGCTTTTGTATTAGTATGTATCTATTTATACTTCTTGGTTACTGATAGGCCCATGAGACCCGTATTTGATTGTTAAATATTATATAACCAATAGCATGATATCCGGTAATAAAATATGAGTGCCTGACATTTAAATAGTAAAATCAATTCAATTATGGTTGGCCTTGATACTTATAAATTTTCATTTGACAAATATTGCTGCATTTGTTCAAAAAGATACCATGTCAATTTCAATGTCACATGGTTCCTTTTTGCACCAAGGGGGCAATATGTTGTTGATCAATTTTTTTTTTTTTTTGGTTTGTAGTTTGAGGGATTCCTGCCATATGAGTTTACAGAAGAAGGCTTCATTCAGAGAATGAACTCGTACATAGAGCATCAGAACTTTTGTCAGTTCCAACGCCAGCTGGCAAAATGGCCGCCAGAGAGCTCAGTAAAACTGCTGTTTGGAGAAGCAGAAAAATCTTGTAAAGACGTCTGCTGGGAAAAAAGTATGGAACAATTTGTTGTCATGTGATCATGCGATGGTTCTTCGATTAGGGAACATAACGAAATATATATTTTCTTCTTTTTAAAAACTTAACATGCTTTTAAATTGTGATGGGCACATGGTCTTCTTGATTTGTTTCAAATTTCAAAGTATGAAACTTATCGCTGAAAAAGAGAATATGTTTTAATATACTACAAAAAACTAATATCTAAGCTGTTAATAATAATCAATAACTTATTTTATAAATATAAAACATCCTCTGGTTACTCTATTGAACCAAGCCTGGAGCCATGCTGGCTGCATATGGCATAAGACTTATTTTCGCACAATGCAGGTTGTACGAGTTGTTGATGTGTATTTTCAGATCTGATTTGTGAGCCGAGCCATTTCCTTGAGGCCAATGCCCACCATAGTCTGATGCAGAAAGGGGCAGCCTGCGCAGCAAATAAAACACTCACAGACATCTTTTACCCAGCCCTTGACACGAAAACAAATGACTGTATTATACAGCAAGAAGAACTACTTTTCAGCTGCGTAGGAAAACAAGACAATTTACGCAGATTGTGTCCATGCAGGAACTATATTAAAGGCCAGACTGCACTATGTGTTGGATGTGAGTAGGATGTCCATTTATGAGTGTTTACTGTCTGTATTATCTTTATGTTGTAATACTGTTACCTGTGTTTATTCCAAATCATTTAAAATATTGTTTCAACTCAAATCTAGTATCTTTGGTTAAAATCAAATATAGTACATGTCGTAAAATCAAATATAGTGCCTGTCATAAAAATCAAATGTAGTACCTGTCATAAAAATCAAATAAAGTACCTGTCATAAAAATCAAATAAAGTACCTGTGGTAAAAATCAAATATAGTACCTGTCCTCAAAATCAAATATAGTAACTATGGTAAAAATCATATATAGTACCTGTCATAAAAATCAAATATAGTACCTGTCCTCAAAATCAAATATAGTACCTGTGGTAAAAATCAAATAAATTACCTGTCATAAAAATCAAATATAGTACCTGTCATACAAATCAAATAAAGTACCTGTGGTAAAAATCAAATATAGTACCTGTCCTCAAAATCAAAAATAGTACCTGTGGTAAAAATCAATTATAGTATCTGTCCTCAAAGTTAAATATAGTACCTGTGGTAATTATTTTGTAAACAATTAAAACCTCTGATTTATACATGCACAGATAATTGAGTTTTTACAAAATATCATTTCTTCATGTTCTACCATAGTATATAAACTAAAACAGAACATAGTGACTTAGTATATCAACATAGTGTTTTCATTTCATGAAATGTATGCATAGAAGTCTCTTTAGCTTACAATAAATTGAAACTATATGTAGCTTAGAGTAACTGTATCAATGTATATATATTTAATGGAGTTATTTGTACAAAAATGTTGTTGTTTACTTTGTTTAGTTATATATTTTAAATTTGGATTCTGATAATTATTTTTAAGATTTAAGATATTTTTGTTCAGATAGCCTAAGAAACCCTTGATCACATTTTAATTTTGACAATCAAAGAATTGGTACTTTCCTGTAGAAGTATAGTTAAAACATTTGTGTAGCCCAGTTATGCCTAATCCTATTGTAAATACGTGTATATTTGTTACTTTGTAGCTGATTTGAAGTGTTTCCAAATTCTATTTCTATATTGTTTATGTTATGTGGACTGATAAAGTATGTTCCTATATACTTTTTGGGTTAAGAAATTCATGGGATCAGAAAGAAAAATTGACCAAAGTTAACCCTTTGCATGCTGGGAAAGCTGCTTTGTCCTCTGCTAAAATGTTGTCTGCTGAATTTCTAAATAAGCATTTTCTTCGATTTTTTGTTAAAGAATACTATCAGAATAGCAAACAGTTTGGATCCTGATGAGACGCAGCGACATCTAGATCCAAACTGTTTGCAAAGGCCTTCAAAATTTGGTTCCAGCTCTGAAATAGTTAAACACTTAACTACATGCATTGATATTATTAGTAGGTGTGTGATTATTCCAAATTTCAGCTTATTTCCGTCCATAAAAATGTGAAAATATACAAATAGTTATTAACTTTGCTGGATCTATATACATATGATGTTTAGTTGAACCCTGTTATGGGGGTAGGCCATTTTCCTCCCCTCAGTTGGTTCTAATACACACGCCTGATAAGTAGCTGTGTTGAAGTGTTTTCAAATTCCATTGTCTACATTTAATTTGAATCAAAATTTAAAAGAGTCGTCATTTACCTTTCTTTTTTTTGTAATACTTGTTGCTTACAGTAACTTTGGATGTGTTTTGTATTTTATCTGAAAATGCATTCCAAAGGCTATTTTTTGTTATTGAACAGTTTACAAAACTGTGTATTTAGGTAGCTAAATAATAGTGTAAAGTTTACTTTAAAGTGAGTGTTTAGTAGCGGTAAAGTTGTTCATATGGGCTGTGTTTCTCGGTTCCTCATGTTGAACTGTGGAAGTTTAATATTTATTTATGTAAATATTATAACTATCACTGCTTATTTGACCAGCATAGACAGGAAATGTACTATTAATTATAATGTATAAACATTGTTCGATTGCAGTAATTGTCTGGGCTGATAGGGTTTTCTGGCGGTATAAACACTCGCAGAATTTGTTTTAAAATTTATCTAAATACCAAATGTTGCAAAACCCATCTACCATTGGAAAAAGGGCTCCTTTCATTTCCCTTTATACACATTCCTACGGTTTAAAAAGTCGTGTTCTTGTTTGTTTGATATGTGTTAAGAAATATCATCTGTGTTTATAAGCTATAACATATATTATAAAATAGAATATAATATTGTTAAGTTTTTATAGCATAATATTTGTACTTATAAATATGTGAGTGTGATTGCTGCTATGTTAAAACAGATCTCTTATCATTGTTTGTTGTATACTATAAAATACTGTATATTTCCTAACAAAAGCCCCAAATAAATTTAGCATAAGGTCATATCACTTTCTGAAATGGTCAGAAGTGGGTGGAGTAATGTCAAATAATAATTCCTCATATTATCATTCTATATTAAGTTTGGAACAATATGCAGAACTTAAATAACATATACTAAAATAACAGTGATACATGAACCAGTTCTAATGAAATCTTTCAAAGAGTAAATAATCACATGTTTTCACCTTATAAACCACTGTCTTCTTGGGCGTTGTAAGTCCTTATTTTCTTATTTTGTTCATAAATCCATTAACACCAGCTGGAACCTACACTACTGTAACCTCCCGGTTGCTAGGGGAACACCATATCCATTACACCACGGCGAGCTTAAAAGCTGAGTTGGTGGTGAGAGTTAAAATACACTGACATTGTCATATAATATTATTAGAAGCCCCAACACATGGGAGGCATTAGCTTTGCGCATGTCTGTCTGTATGTCCATCAGTAAGGCCCTGGAGCTTGTGTTCAACTACTCTTTGTGTTCAACTACTCTTTAACCCTTTGCATGTGGGGAAATTTGTTGTCTGCTAAAATGTCGTCTGCTGAATTTCTAAAATTAGCATTTTCTTCGATTTTTTTTTAAAGAATACCATCAGAATAGCAAACAATTTGGATCCTGATGAGACACCACGTTGTGTGGCGTCTCATCTGGATCCAAACTGTTTGCAAAGGCCTTCAAAATTTGGTTCCAGCACTGAAAGGGTAAACCTCAGGGCGTATCTCACTCAAGCATTTGCAGTTGATGGATCTATATATATATATATATATATATATATATATATATATATATATATATATATATATATATATATATATTATATATTTATTTATATATATATATATATATATAAATTATTGTAAAGAAATGAAAGTTTTACAGCTGAATGAACTGTATGTGTTTGTGATCGTTAAGAACAGTATTTTTAATGTGGAAAGGTTTTGCTGAATAATGAACCTTTGACTTTTTGTCCAGTGAAAAAGACTTAGTGGATTTATCTGTGTTAACAAGTGTGCTGTGGAAGCATCAGTGTCTGTGACACATTCCTAGATTACATTTTTTTACCAACAAAAATTGATATGATTAAAATAGCAATTTTGTCCAATTCGCATATATTTTAGAAAGAAAGCATTTGATAACATTTATTTGTTAAATTCCTTTTTTTTATTAGCGCCTATTTATTATAAGCTTCATTATCGTTTTGGAAAACACTTATTACTTTAAGGTGTTGCTACACACTTATTATTTTAAGGTATTGCTCATTTTTCATACAGAATAGCCCAAAGTCAGACTATACATACACTTTACAAGATTGATTAAAGGGATACTAACAATTGGAAAATGAAGTGATGTACAATACAATAAGATAGGGCTTGTTATTTTATGGTCTGCTTTAACTTGCCATTCCACCTAAATTATACTCAGGGAAAGTTCAATTATATATTCCTTTAGACATATTTGAAGCTTGCCAAATAATCAAAAACACAAAAGTCTTCATTACATGCGTAAGAACCAATATTGTTATGAGTTGTTTTGTAATAGGATGCCAGTGACTTAATAAAAAAGTATATTGCTTTAAAAACATTTCAGTCGTAATTATTTGTATTGCTATTGCTATTGCTCAGTATTTTATGTAGACAATGTTTGTTTACAAATGTTTGATATATTAACACTAATATATCATGACTGTATTAATTCTTAATGCCAAATGTAAAACTCTTAAACATAGTTTGGTTGTATTTTCAACATTTGTATTTAATGTAAATACATGTGTTGTTACTTTTTGTTATCAGAATACAAAAGCTCCCAAAATCCTGCAAATAATTAGAATCATATAAAATCAGAAAGGTCTGAATTCATTTTCGGAAATCAGTGTAAGTTGATGTAGGAATAAAGTAAAAATAGGCTTTTGCCACCAGATGTTTATCATTTAAGACCAATTGAACTATACTAACAATTCTGTGTGTGTGGATCCATAGTGTAACATTACAATCACTAAATGAGCCGTGCTCTGTGAAAAGGGGGGTTTAATGCATGTGTGTAAAGTGTTATCCCAGATGAGCCTGTGCAGTGTGCAGTCTAATCAGGGACTACACTTTTGGCCTAAACTGGATTTCAGCAAAGAAGAGATTTCTGTAAAGGAAACAATTCCATAAAAGCAGAACGTTTCGTCACTGATAAGCCTGTGCGGGATGCACAGGCTAATCTGGATTGATATTTTACGCACATTCATTAAACCCCCGTTTCACAGAGCAAGGCCATAATTCCTTTAGCTAAGCTCCAATAATCTGAAGAATCCACTCTTGGTAATTGTAATAGATTTAATGTCAAAAGAGAAACGAATATTTTATAGGTTTCACTAATGTATCGTCTATGACATGAGTTTTTTTTGTTCTTTCCTGAAATACTTTGACTAATAAGCTTTCATCTATTTTGTATCTTTATGATTACATTTTAGGTTCACGAATTGATGAAATAAACTTTTTATAATTCATTATTAACAACCAAAAAAAATCATTGAAATGTAAATACTTTATGCCATGCAAAGTATAAATGGCATTTAATGGACAGCAGCTTACCTACCGGGTATTTACTAAATAAGATTGTATAATATAATAAAAAATATATATGTATAATATAATATAAAAAATTGTTGTGAATTAATTTTCAGTGTGCATCTTATTGTTATTATTGTTGACTTCAATTATCGTTACTTCCTCTATTGAAATAGTCCTAGTGTTTTGGTTTGTATTTATGTATATAAGACGTGAAACATTATTTACAAAAGTTAAGAAAGGTTAAGTTTGTTTTTTAGTTTAGAATGCGGCACTTTCTCGGTTTGACTTGTGTTTTTGTTGTAATTAACTCGTCTCTTGTGTTATGTTATGTAATGTGTTGTTGTTACTGTAACACAAATAAACATTTTGCAAAACATCGTTTTTACCCTCAATATGTTCACGCTTGTTTTGGGAGACGTTATTTATGTCAAAAATCGGTCGAGTCACATGACTTTTTACAACAAAATAATACTGAATAAACTGTGGTAGACAAACGTAAAGTTATCATTGAGCTGAAAACTGCTGATTGTAGTTCACAACCATCAGACATTCTTCAAACACTAAATTAGAAAGGCTTCGGTTATGGGGGGCATATACGGGTTTGTGTGCTGTTCAGCTGTCTTAATAGTTACAATTCATCCGCCTTTAGAGAGGCGAATGCTCCTCCTAAATGATTGTGCAGCTAGTTCATCAAGCTTTCTGCATGAGACCAGCCTTTAAAGTGTGAGCTGTGGAACTTCGTACTGCCCTTACTTGGAGAAGATTGTGGCGCTGATTCAGGTACACATGTATGTAACGCACACAAAACGCACATTTGGGGCATTGTTGGATTAATATGATAGCCGAAATTTGCACCAGATGGGTCTTGGATAGGCGGCCACCTGGATCATCATATCAGTAGCCTCGGGTTAGCAAACGTCAATAATTACCGTACACGAATATTTGTATACCTTGCGTGCAAACATTCGGTCAATGCCGTATGTATTTGTTATGTGTCCGTTGCATTCGTCATAGACACGTGGCTTTACACACGGCCAATCAGAATTGTACACGTTAAATCAACTACGTTGCAGACACGTGACTTTACACGGCCAATCAGAAGGGCAAACGAAACAATTATCAAAGCTTTGCTTGTTTATATCTATATTAATAAGGCAGTCTTACTTGCGCAGTGGAACATTGAAGGCGTATTTTTGCTTGCTTTCGCGGGCTGGGCCCGTTGCGGACTTTGCATGTATCTTGTATTTGACAAACAGTGTGAAAACGTTGTGTTGTGTTAATAAGCAGAAATAAAACGCATAGAAATCTTAAATAGACTCTGTGTGCGTTAATCGTTTATTGTGTCTCGACGAACTATGCGACATTATTCTTTATTCTTATTTGTGTTAAACTTTATGTTGTTTTGTATTGTGCTGTTTTGTACTGTTTGGGCAATCGGTCACTAGCCTTAAATAAAGGACCTATTAATTGTATATAATAATAATTCAATACTACTCCAGCAGCTGGAGTTTTACTTCTTTATACTGTATTACACATGCGATCGTAACAAGTTTACGTGGCAAGTCTAAAATAAAGATATAAGTAGAAAATGGCGGCAAGGAATTGTTTGAAATATTTCTTGACACACGCATAGGGATCTTTTGAGAAAATGATCAGTTGTGTACATGGATAACCTCGAAATTTTATCCTTTCAAGTACTATATTAATGCTCGTCTGACCAATGCAAAGTACTGCGTCAGCCAACACGTTCTTAACCCTTTGCATGCTGGGAAATTTGTCGTCTGCTAAAATGTCGTCTGCTGAATATCTAAAATTAGTATTTTCTTTGGTTTTTTTCTAAGAATACTACCAGAATAGCAAACAGTTTGGATCATGATGAGACGCCACGTTCTGTGGCATCTCATTAGGATCAAAACTGTTTGCAAAAGCCTTCAAAATACGGTTCCAGCACTGAAAGAGTTAATATAACAAATTCGGCCGTTTTCTATCTATATCCGTGATTGATGAGAACAGAGAATTACAAACTATTTACAGGACAACAAAGGATGACAAACAGTTATATTTCCTGGAAGTTAGATGGGTCACTTATAAGATACATTTCGGTTTGTCATACAGGTCAACAAACGTTACTTTCTAATTACTTTAAATTCACTGCGTAAACTTTCACTCAATAAATGTAAGTTAAAAAGCTATTTGCGATGTCTAATAACTTAATCAAATTATTCAATGTATCTCGATGTAATCAATCTATCTCGATTCCAACAGTACCATTGAAGACTTGCATACGAACTACAATAAAACGGTCCACAGCAGGCGAATCAAGTGTGCTATTCTATAATAAAAGTATAGAATCTCGATTCCAATAGTACCACTAAAGACTTACATACGATTCACGGTAAAAAGGTCCACGGCAGACACAGACAATGGAGCCATTCTATCATAAAACTATCTCGATTCCAACAGTACCACTAAAGACTTGCATACGAGCCACAGTAAAACACTCTACATCAGGCACAGACAATGGAGCCATTCTATAATAAAACTATCTCGAATCCTACTGTACCACTAAAGACTTGCATACGAACTACAGTAAAACGATCCACAGCAGGCGAATTAAGTGAGCAATTCTATAATAAAACTATAGAATCTCGATTCCAAAAGTACCACTAAAGACTTGCATACGATCCATGGTAAAAAGGTCCACAGCAGGCACAGACTATGGAGCCATTCTATAATAAAACTATCTCGATTCCAACAGTGCCAATAAAGACTTGCATACAAGCCACAGTAAAACGGTTTACAGGAGGCGAAGACAATCGAGCCATTTTATAATCAAACTATCTCGATTCCAACAGTACCACTAAAGACTTGCATACGAGCTTCAGTTAACGGTGCACAGCAGGCTCATACAATGGAGCCATTTTATAATCAAACTATCTCGATTCAAATAGTACACCTAAAGACTTACATACGAGCCCCAGTAAAACGGTCCACAGCAGGCGCAGACAATGGAGCCATTTTATAATCAAACTATCTCGATTCTGATAGTACACCTAAAGACTTGCATACAAGCCCCATTAAAACGGTCCACAGAAAGCGCAGACAATGGATCCATTTTATAATCAAACTACCTCGATTCCAACAGTACCACAAAATATTTGCATACGAGTCCAGGGCTGGATTAAGCTTTTTTTGGGCCCAATGCTGCACAAGGTACAGGAGCCCCCTTCCTTCTGGCCCCTTCTGTATCTTGAAAATCATACTTTATACTACAACTACAAAGATCAGAAAACTTGCATTTGTACACAGTTGACAGTTACATTATATATATAGCAAAACAAGTTAAACAATGTATGATCATTTTATTAAATAAACTATGCATACATGTTACATTTAACAGATTCAAGCATATACGTCTTTCTACGACACTTAAGCTGGCCAAAGTCATCGATCAGTTGTGTGACGTCTAGTTCTCGGAGGACTTGACATTCAATAGACAATAGCCCCAATGCTGCCAAGCTGTCCTGACTTATGATGCTCTATAGATAGTTTTTGCACGCGTGAAAATGATAAAATGACATCCTGCCTTGACAGTAATTAACTGGAATTGTTAAGAATATGCATACAACGGTGGCAACGTTTGGACAATTTGTCTGTAGTTGTCCCCCATCTAACTTCAGTAGTTCACTCATGTGGGGGATAGTTCAGTCTTGGTCCGCTTCTTAGATTGCTTTGAACTGAACGAATTCGTCAACAGAAGGCGATTAAATTGCATCTGAATAAGATTCCATTTGATGCGTTGCACATTTCCGTAGATCATCTAATGTGAGAGACTCAAACTCTGTCATGAAACCAAACAGTGTGTGAAGACCAGAATGTTCGCTCAACCGCTTCAACAGTGAGACAATCAACTATGCTGTAAAATGTGCGAATTCGGAAAATGTCGCGTGCACTTAGCTCCGAATTCGCATCTGGTGTCGCACTCTCGTAACGAACTAGTTCCCGCCGTTTCTTACGCATAATCGCATCCTTATATTCGTTGATTGCAACAGACGCGTTGGACTTCTCTTTAATGTCGCCAAACGTGTCCAGATGTTGTAATGACCATACGGGCAGTCGTATAATACACAGAGAAACTAATGACTTTGAATGGATATACAACAAAAGATGAAAAATGATAGCATAGTAAATCAAAGCGAACTAAACGGTTACAATTCGATATACACCGGGGAAACTGGTAAAATCACACAGGCAATATCTACTGCAATCCCGATAGAGTGGTTAAATGGCGTTATAAAGAAAGATAATACGTTGGGAAACTGGCCTGCCCTAGGGGGGCTCTTATAAAATCGGGGGCCCAAGGCTGCAGCCTTGTTAGACTAGCTCTTTATCCGTCCTGGTTACGAGCCACAGTAAACGGTCCAGAAAGTGCAGAAAATTGAGGCATTTTGCATGTTATATCAAACTTTTTGTTTAAATATTGCACCACCTCTATTAGTAATGGTTCTCCGCAACTAATTTAACCGACAGAACAAAGTTTCGTTTATTAATAGGAGCAATAACCATTATTTAAATAAACAGAATCGTCGTTTTGTGTTGTTAAACACTAATGTATTCTTCGTCTTATGAACACATTCATAACAACTCTAATTTTATCTGAAACCGCGCGGATTTATATCAGAACAGAACATTTGTGACTTAAGCATATACAGCTTCGTAAGAAAACAATACAAGAAATAATGCAAACATAAATACACATGCGTCAAAATAACAACAACAACAAATATTAAATAGAAAATATTTGTTAGATTCGATGGAATTCCGATTTTCTTTCACGAGTGATCATATAAAATAATATTTTCACGAGTGGAGCAGCCACGACTGAAAATATGTATTTTTTATGGTCACCAGTGAAATAAAATCGATAATCCATCGAATCCAACACATTTTCTTTTATGCTTTTTTCACCGTTAATTTACATTGTAACATAGTTTAACTGGATAATTTCGCTGGATTTATGACGTCATTTCGTCGAAAAAATGACGTCATTTCACAGTAAAACAGTGAAAAATATCGATATTTTTCACTGTTTCAGACAGTGTAATATCATTTTTATTTCACTGATATTTCTCTATAAACCACCGGAAAGCATCAAATAAAAGTACATATTCAGAAAAAAATATTCTGTATATATGTTATTGTTGTTTTGTTTTTTTTGTTAACAAAATTTTAAAAATGAGATTTATTTACACAAAGTGTTTATTTGCACCAATGTAATAGCCTCTTCATGCCGGACTGGTATTACAGCGTTGTTTGACGACCCAGTATCATCAAGAACGCCGTGGTGTCGTCTGGAGAACGCATAAGGATTGCACACAAACTTCATTAACGCCGATGATACAACGGCGAATAGGTTACACGCCGAGCTCCTCTTTTTTACTGTAAACATGTCAAAAGTAGTCCTTGACCATCCAACTTCTTCCTGGGTTACTCATGTTCAAATTAATTCCTTATTTGTTCTATTTAAAATATCCAAATTGTAATGTTAATTGTCATCATGAACAAGCTACAATCCGAACATAACACTATATATAGTAAACAAGACAATGCCATGCATTAAACAATACATTCTATTCGTCGCAACTCTAAATATGTTGTTGTTATTGATGTTGAATACACAGGAGTGAAACGCTAAATGAAAGTAGTGCCAAACGTGTTTTTCTCGCTAAAATACACATATATACTGTTTTCAGATTAATTTATGAATTGAACAAATGTGAAAATACAAAAACACAACACATTGATTTGTAGTTCTGGCTACCATAACTTTAAATGTCGCTTTTTATGATTTTTGACTGGCGCGACTGTACGGGTCTGTCAATACTATGTAAACTGTACGCTGAAGTTTCTTTAGCTAATTGATTTGCAGCTCATTTTATATATCCAACATTAATTTGATAAGTGTTTATTTTTGTAGCATGAGCGTCATGCTTGATTCGTGTTAGGTGTTTTTCACGAACTTCTTTCACGCAAAAAACGACGACAAATCTTATTGATATTGATAAGATTTTATAACATATATATATATTTATTTCGATTTAAGGTCGAAAATGTTACTATCAACTGTTCATAAAACGATACTTATGTTCATGCATTACAGATAAGTTTTGCATGTAGATTTATCAATGTAGAGCGGACATATCAATTAAATTGATGCAACAAAGATGTAATCGTGTGGTCTGTTAAACGAGGCGGCACGGTCTCGCTGTGCAAATCTATTAACAGTGACTAGAAACTGAAGAAATTATTTATTGTAAACCTCGTAAAACTTTAAATGTATAATTGATAATACTATGCAATATTGAGCATGAAAACTAGTTTTACATATATAATTAACCGTAGGCCGAATAAGTGATCTAATGAGTCGTGTTCTGAGAAAACTGGGCATAATGAATGTGCGCAAAGTGTCGTCCCAGGTTTGCCTGTGCAATCTGCACATGCTAATCAGGGACGACACTGTCCGCTTTTATGACATTTTTCGTTAAAATGAAGTCTCTTCTTAGCAAAAATTCAATTTAGGTGGAAAGTGTCGTCCCTGATAAGTCTGTGCGGACTACACAGGCTAATCTGGGACGACACTTTACGCACATGCATTATGTCCAGTGTTCTCAGAACGCGACTCTAATAATCGTTTTCTTTTTGTCGAAACCGTCGGCCCCACTTATATAATTGAATGTTAATTACAATATTCATTTCGATTTGACACGTTTCGCGTCAGTTTGCCTTCTACGCAGATGTACAGCCGGAACAGCAAACAGTAACTGGGCGAGATTATTGCATTCATTAAATCGTGCCTATCATTGAGGTCATGTTTTCCATTTAAACTTCAACAAACATCAAGGTTCGTCAACTTGTTATGAAGGTCGCATTTGTATCTAGTACTGTCATCCCATGGGTACAGATAACAAATGCCATGCCATCTTAAATCCTTGTCAAATGAATATCTTCAAGTTTATAACATTTAGTAAAGGACATGTTTAAAATGACAATAATTATTTGTTTCCCATTTAATATTTACACAAGAACAAACTTTGGTAACCGTGTTTTCATTGTTGATTTTTCTGCGAACCATATCCCGATTCGTTTCCAATTAATATTAATTACTGAACCATTGGTAGATTAGTTACTTATTCTTTTCAAAACAAACGCAAAACTGTGAAATGTGTTAACCATTTATTTAGATGGCCAACATTTTTAGCTCATCTGTATGACGTTTCCACAGTGATAATTTCTTCGCTATGCAAGAAAAGGATCAGGGTCTGTACGCAACACTTCGAACCAGCAGGGCACACGTCGATTCCCGTCTGACCAGAAATTATCTATGCTGTACAAACAAAGAATGTCATTAAACAATGTACGCATACAGACCGATGACGGACTTTCAATCTGAATGTATACATATAAAAGCGTGCAGGAAAAAAATGTGTTTTAAAACCCAGCAATCTTATTCCTCAATCAATTACATGCATTACACAAAATTCGCTCAAAAAACGTGGTTTTAGTCAAGTGTGATTTCGCTGAATTTTTGTTGTTGTTGTTTTCATTTGAAAACTGTACCGAAATGTTTGACATGGCATATATTAGCGGACTGGTATATTTAATTAATTGGTTCTTTGTTTTGTTTATTTTTTTTATATTGCTGAAATGTATCCTTTAAATATTAGAAAGCTATTATTATTTAAGAGGGTTCAGAACAGTTTCACATATTCAAAAGATAACTGCAAAGCATAACGATGTAAAGCGCCCAGTTTTCCCTCCATTAAGACTCGATTGGTCATTGTCGGCTCGGGTACTACTTACATGTACCCCGGGTACTCTTAAGTATTCTTACATGTACCCCGGGTGCGGTAAATATACTTAAACGTACCCGGTCGATATCAGACTGTACCCGAGTTGTATTCCAGCCCAAAAGCCGTTGTCGTAGAACGCGCTACCGATTACCGTAAAACCATATTGTTTATCTTAAACAAACTTCTCTTTAAAAAAAAATGCATCAAAAAATGCTTTTTGAGTATGCGTTTCGATAATATAGAGGCCATTTAACGGAAAATTTACATAAATGAGAACATTATTAATTTCTAAAAAAGCCGACAACGACCGATTTAGCGTTAAAATTCCCGGGTACGTTTAAGTATATTTACCGTACCAGGGGTACATATAAGTATACTTAAGAGTAACCGGGGTACATGTAAGTAGTACCCGAGCCGACAATACCAATCAGGCTCCATTAAGTGCATGGTGGCGTTCCATAAAGTACTTCACGCTTTGTTTGACCACCTAATAACATTTTATATAAACCACACTTCACAATTTAACTGTATGAACAAAAATTCCACTAAAAACGCATACAATTAGCCATTATTAAAATAACTTACATAGTAGAAAAGTTAATGGTCAACAGTTGTCATAGTTATTCATTAAAGCAGTAACTTAATCTAGATTGAATTAGAAAACAAACATTGAAAAAAACAGACTTGACAATTATATAATACATATCTTTTAACTGCTCCTTTTTCATTTACAATAGGGGAGGTCACGATTTACATAATCTTCCGACTATGCAATCTTTTTACACAACATACAAAATTATGCAGCGGACACCATAATAAATATATTACTTCCGGAATGACGAAAGCAAGGCTATACATGAAATATAAGAATCGTGAACAACACATTCAGGAGATACGCAGTTCATGCTTTTTTGCCATCAAACTAATTAAAATATGTTAGAAATACAATTAAAAATAGATACATGCGTGACTCCCCTGTCACAAACCCCTGGAGCATGACGTACTTTATGGACGGCCCCATGTTTACGCGATCCTTCTGACAACCGCGCATTCTAGTAGTGGTTAACCACAAATATTTTTGAACACTAATGCTATGTTGCTCAAGTTATTGAACAATTTTGATTAATTTATTTTCATGTTTATATTCGATAGTCACACAATTAAGATAGGTAAAAGGAGCTCGACATTACAAGAAATGTATGCAGATATGTAGAGACTTCTATGCATTTGCATACTTTTATTTATATTAAGAAATTTGAGGTTTTTTTTCCAAAGCAAAAATACAAATTAATACCATTATCTGTTGTTTTGGATTCTATTATCTCGATTAAAACATGATTGTAATCAAATATTGTTCATGTGCATAATTAATTTATTTAATGGCAGGTTATAACTTTTTATTTCACCAATCTATTGACATATGACAACCGCGGTTATAATAAACATCAGAGCTAAAAATTATTGTGTTTGAGCCTATCAAAGACTATCCAGAGGAATTGCTTTGTAACAAATTTATTTTTAATTGTATTTAACCCGTTTACAACAAATTCGTAAATAAATAATTAAACATAGATCATAACGTGAATGTCAAGTACATTAAAGTACCCAAAACGGCTCCTTAACACATCTTTTGGCTGTGTATGTAGTCCAGTATTAGCAAATAATAATAATCACAAATCTTATTTACATTTGAATCATTTGCTGGTGTGATGGGTATCTAAATATCGTGCTAAGATATATGGGCTTATTATATACTCAGTCATTTTGCGACAATAAATCATGCACATTTAGACCAAGAAGCTTACCTGCAACTCAACCCTGGCGGAAACAAGCACACGTAGTATGGACACGGAGCCCTCACACAAACTAGTCGTTTGCACGTGCTCTCTGTAAGGTATAAATTAGAAAAATTACACGAACAATATTAATGTGCTTTATGTTTTCGGCTTTTGGAAATGTGAGGCATATGGTATCCACCCGTCTTCTTTTGTGTATATCCTTCTGTCCGTGATAGGTTTCAATACCTTTTGCACCAACAACCCTTGCTACCGCTCTTGGATACTAGTTGCTGTTGAGAACTTTGCCCTATTGCCCCATATCATTTAACCTCATTTTGTCCTTGACCAAAGTAATGTTTATAACAATTTAAATGGAGTATTTAATTGCTTAGTATTCATACCATTTATAATTAAAATAGGATATTTCTTGGTTTAGTAGTTTGAGTGTGAGGCGATACAATGTGTGTTTAATACTGCAACCCGAAAACGTTGTGTACCCTTTGAGGTTATATTACACTAATTTAAATTCACATAGGGTCCCATTATAAAACTTTCAAAGCATTTTTCTTGCCTTACCGTCGTATCATTTTTTTCCGAACCTGGTCTCATTTAAAAGATGGATATGTACTCTTCAAATAATTGCAATCAAAAACACACCGTCTCGCAATTTATTAGAAAGTAAATCGCTCTCGAATGCATCCTCCGTAGAAAACAGTTTTTCGGAAGCCCCATTTCGACAAAAGCCCTATACAAAAGACCCCCCACCCTCACAAAAGTTCATCTTAAAAGTTAGTTTCCAATCCTAGGTATAAAAGCACTCCAGAAACATACAGAATATAAGAAATAACCACAACGAACCTGTCTCACATTGTTAAATGGATTGTATTCAAGAAGATAATATGAACTCTTAGAAATAGGCACTACTTTCGTATGAACCACGGAGGGATACCAAATGATTAAGTGTAATGTAACCTTTGATAAGGCAATTGCACAGTGCCCTCCCCTGTCATAATGTCTTTAAGATCTTTGAGCAACCTCCGTAATCTCCACTCAGAGTTGTCGTTTAGGAAATAAAGAGAAAAGAAACCAACTATTTGAATGGCTTCGAATTCTTCGAATTCGAATTACTCTATTTTTATGTTACAAGAGACACATTTGACAAAACAAAATATTGAGCTATGGAAGCATGACTGGCCTGGTCATTTTGTCTATAGTGGCAGCAAAACCAACAGCGAAGGTGAAGGAATAATTCTACACCCAAAGAGTGATATAGAATTATCATATTTCAATGAAATCATAATCGGACGATTTATTACTGCAGATATCAAATTTCAAAACATATCAATCACCCTTACAAATATTTACGGGCCAAATAAAGATGATTTATACATTTTTAAAAAATTAAACGAATTCTTCTTGTTTGCGAACAGCGATACAAACTGTATCATAGGCGGGGACTTCAATACTGTCTTAGATGCAGAACTGGACAAAAATAATGACAATTTAAGAACATATTTACAATGCAGGGAATATTTAAACGATTTGATTGACACTTATGATCTATGTGACATCTGGATAATAAAGCATCAAGAAAAAATACAGTTCATTTGGCACTCTAATTGTAAATCACGCATTTTTGTAGACTTAACTTTTTCTTAATATCTAAAAACCTATGTAACATAATATCAAAATGTAATATTAAACCTGCGTATAAAACAGAACATTCTCTTGTACAAATGAGTGTAGACAACTTATTATTAGGAAATGGTTCTGGTTATTTCAAAATTAACAATGTAATATAGTGTCTTTCTGGTTGGGTTCAATGTCTAATTTCATTATGGCAAGTATATAAAACTTAAAACAGTTTCTTTCAATAATATTGTATTCAAGTTAATAATAGTGTTCATAAGAAAATGTTCATGATGAAACACTGTAGGGTTACAAAATTCTCTGTAGATTGGATCAAGACTTTTAAAGCCCAAATGTGGTTTGGGCTTTTACATCTGTCTGTCCTCCTCTCTTGTCTCACTGCCTCGTGATGGTTAAAACTGCAACATTAGATTTATGGTGCACAATAGAAAGAGCGTGATAACTGCATATAGGACTTACAAATGGAAAAGCACAGTACTCTCCCAAATACAAGTATATACACAAAACCTCAATACAAAGTATTTACAAACAGAGCGTTACCCATTTGCAATCAATTCAAAAGTATATAATAAATACAAAAATGTACAAAAATGTATTGCATGTTTAATACACTTAGTACTAACCTGGTTAGAAGTAATACTAATGAAGATAAAAAAAATCTGCAGCTCAAGCAAAAACTGACTGCTGACACTTTGACTGTCCAGAACACAATGCAAAAGAGAGGGAAAAATAATCTGGCTGAACAGGTTTTAAAATCAATCAACTGCTGTAATTGGTCACAGTGGTCACCTGACTGAGTTGATTTAAAGTTAGTCAGCTATGACATTTGGTCACAGTGGTCAAAGGTAGATAATCTACTACTTTGATAGAATTATTGGAAATTATACCTGGTTACAACAATTCAATCTATTTAGACACTGAATGTCAAAACAGAACAAGAAAATGTATAGATGACATAAAATCCTTAAACGAAAATTGCAACCAAAATACAAAGTGGGAGCTTATAAAAACTGATATTCGCAATGAAACAATCAGCTATTGTTCATCAAAAAATAAAACAACAAAAAAGAACGAAGAAACATTAATTTCATAAATCAAACATTTAGAAGAGGATTTAATGAAAAATAACTCCTCTGACTTGACTGAAAAAATAATACAAAAACATCAAAACTAAAAAAGAAGAACTAGAACAACTTTATGAAAAAAGCTAATGATGGGTGATAAGTTGGTCCCTTTTTCCTAGTTCCTTATTCCTTTTTCGAATAAGGAATAAGGAACTGTTCCTTATTCCTTATTCACGCGTAACATATTTGTTATAGGGTTACAACAATAATGCAAACATTTCTGAAGTTAATCAAAACAAAATAACTCGAATACATTTACTTTATGTATTACGTTACATATTCATGTTTCTTCTTCTTGCTTGCATAGGATTTCTTGTTTAAACCGAACCGATATTTTTTATTCCGAATGCTAACTTCACATCAACAAAACCTAAAGCATATACTATTATTTTACATGTATGTGATAAAAAAATCAATCTTGTACATTTAAACATGTTTGTTTTTACTTATAATCCAGTCCCTTATTCGAGGCTGAATAAGGAAAAAGGAACCATTTCCTTATTCCTTATTCAAGCCGAATAAGGAACTGGCATTTTCTTACTTAAACATCAATGAAATTGATCCAAAAATTAACATCTAATTGCAAAACATTTCTACTAAGTTTTAAGTGATGATTATCCAGTTCCTTATTCAGTGTGAATAAGGAATAAGGAACTGGTTCCTTATTCCTTATTCTAATCGAATAAGGAACTGGAATTTTCTTTCTATAAATTATAAGTCAAAATGAACCAACGAGACGAATAGCTCAACGAAAATTATTGTAAATGTATGTCGAGTGTAACACATATAAATTGGAGTACATTTTTACTTTGTTTTATTTAATAATAACATAGTTCCTTATAAGGTTTGAATAAGGAATAAAGAACTGGTTCCTTTTTCCTTATTCAAATCGAATAAGGAACTTGAATTTTCATACTAAACAAAATATTAAAATGAACCAAAGGGACCAATAAATCAATGAAAATCATTGTACATGTAGGTTGGGTATCAAAAAACATTAATTGCAGCACATCTCTATTAAGTTTCATTTAATGATACATAGTTCCTTATTCGGATTAAAAAATGAATAAAGAAATTGTTCCTTATTCCTTATTCAAATCGAATAAGGAACTGGCATTTGCCTACTAAACAAACTATTAAAATGAACCAAAGAGACCAAAAAATCAATGAAAATCATTTTTGATGTAGGTTGGGTATACAAAAATTATTTGCAGTATATCTCTAATAAGGTTCATTTAATGATAACATAGTTCCTTATTTGAATTAAAAATGGAATAAGGAACTGGCTGACGCATTAAAATCGCGTTGTATCCTTTATCATATCCCCTTGTAACTGTTTAGGTATAAGAACGGAATGGGATTGTTTAGTATGAAAAAGCCAGTTCCTAATTCGATTTGAATAAGGAATAAGGAACCAGTTCCTTATTCCTTATTCGCACTGAATAAGGAACTGTGTTATTATTAAATAATACTATGTTGAAATATATTGCAATAAATATATTTAACTTCGAACCTACATAAACCATGTTTGTCATCGTCATTTTATATTATTTCTGTTATTTTTAATTTATGTTTGAGAAAGGCAATACTTATCCTCTTCATAATACTTGTTTCCAGCGTGTATAGTGACAAAGAACATAAAAAGAAATGTGACGGAATACGTCCATGTAACATAATCATGCTTAAATAACCCATATTACATCTTAAATATAACATATCCAAATGTGATTTTCCGAAATACAGTCTTCCGCATAAGGAACTAACTTTATGCCAATTCACTATTCAGAGGCCATAAATTCGGATATTTAAATTCGGATCATTCTAGAATAGCACAGCTATATATTCGTTATTATTGGCTATTTTTAATGTAAGATTTTTTCAAATTTATGTCTGATACAGTTCTTGAAGTTTTTCCTGACCCTAACTTCTAGAGAAGACTTTTCGATAGCTGAATACCAGTCATGATTTAGCTATCCCATTCCATTCTTATACCTAAACAGTTACAGGATGAAATGATTAAGGATGCAAAGCGATTTCAATGCGTTAACCAGTTCCTTATTCCTTTTTCTATCCGAATTAGGAACTATGTTGTCATAAAATGAAACTTAATAGAGATGTGCTGTAATTAATGTTTTTTGATACCCAACCTACATTTACAATGATTTTCATTGATTTATTGGTCCCTTTGGTTCATTTTAATATTTTGTTTAGTATGAAAATTCCAGTTCCTTATTCGATTTGAATAAGGAATAAGAAACCAGTTCCTTATTCCTTATTCAAACCGAATAAGGAACTGTGTTATAATTAAATAAAACAAAGTAGAAAATGTACTGCAATTAATATTTGTTACACCCGACATACATTTACTATAATTTTTGTTGAGTTATTCGTCTCGTTGGTTCATTTTGACTTATAATTTATAGACAGAAAATTCCAGTTCCTTATTCGATTTGAATAAGGAATAAGGAACCAGTTCCTTATTCTTTATTCACACTGAATGTGGAACTGGATAATCATCACTTAAAACTTAGCAGAAATGTAGTGCAAATATAATTTTACATATACAACCAATATATAAATAATATGTTCATTTATATGTAATTAATTTTTGGATCAATTTCATTAATGTTTAAGTAAGGAAATTCCAGTTCCTTATTCGGCTTGAATAAGGAATAAGGAACTGGTTCCTTTTTCCTTATTCAGCCTCGAATAAGGAACTGGATTTTAAATAAAAACAAACATGTTTAAATGTACAAGATTGATTTTCTAATCACAAAAAATGTAAAATAATAGTTTATGCTTTAGATTTTGTTGATGTGACATTAGTATTCGAAATAAAAAATATCGGTTTGGTTTAAACAAGAAATCCTATGCAAGCGCGAAGAAAAAACATGAATATGTAACGTTACACATAAAGTAAATGTATTCGAGTTATTTTGTTTTGATTTACTTCAGAAATGTTTGCATTATTGTTCTTTTAAACCCTATAACAAATAGGTTACGCGTGAATAAGGAATAAGGAACAGTTCCGTATTTCTTTTTCGAAAAAGGAATAAGGAACTAGGTTAAAGGAACCAACTTATCACCCATTATTTAAAAGCTATAAAAATAGAAGGAAATAAAAAAAATCTAAATATTTTGCAAACTTAGAAAAAAGGAAGGCTGAGAAAAAAAACGATTAATAAATTGATTGTTAATGAAAAAATATTCAAAGCAAAAGATAAAATACTAGAAGCAGAAGCAGCATATTATGAACCACTTTAAAAAAAACAACAACAAATGAACGAGACGACAATTCTGATTTCTTTCAGGTGCAAATAATTAAAGTCAGTGAAGAACATAAATCTCAATGTGAAGGAAAATTACCTGATTATGAGTGTGGGTGTGCATTCTTAAAAATGGCTAACAATAAAAGTCCAGGCTCTGACGGACTGACCGTTGAATTCTACAAAAAAAATTGGTCTACCTTGAAAGAACACTACATTAAATCTATACATTAGTCTTTTGAAAATGGTGAACTTACTGCCTTACAAAACAAGGTATTATAACTCTTATTCCAAAATCAGTTAAAAACCTTGATAATATTTTAAATTTGCGAACAATAAGTTTGTTGAAAATAGATTACAAAATCGCAACTAAAGCAATTGGAAACCGTATAAAAAAGGTTCTGCCACTTATAATAAGTTTTGATCAAACATGTTTCTTGAAAAACATATTTATTGGCGAAAACGTTAGGTTAATTTTCGTTGTAATTGAATATCTAGAGAATCATAATAAGCCTGGACTTCTATTTTTTTGCAGACTTTGAGAAAGCATTCGATAATTTGAACCATCTCGTTATAATAAAATGTCTTAATCACCTCAATTTTGGGCCACATATAATTCAGTGGATTAGGGTATTTTATAATAAAAAGATATCAAAAAGATACTTATTAAACATTTGATGCGTTAAAATGTTTATACGACATTGACTCTCATGAATTTTTAAACTTCTACTCACTAATTTCTGCTATACCAAATGAATATAAATCAACATTGTAAACGCAAGGAATCAACGCATTTACTATATCAGAGACAACGTTTGTTGATTTAATAGAAAACTCTAAACATGTAAACAAAACTCTCTACAATAGACAGTTACAATCACAAAGTAAAATCGATGACAGTATAGGAAGAAAATGGAATTCATGCCTTAATTTAAAAGAAAACCTCAACAGGAGAACAATATATACACTTCCATATACAGCAACAATTGATACTTACTTCCGCAACTTTCAATTTAAATTCTTATCCAGAATCATTCCAACAAATAAGTTTCTTACGAAATGTAAACTAACAAATAGCAGTCCCTGTGATTTTTGTCAAGAAAGCGTTGAAACAATCGATAATTTGTTTTGGGAATGTTCATATAGCCAAATTCTTTGGACAGAACTGCAAACGTTCCTTAAACGTGTGAAAATTGACATTGAAATAAATAAAACAACTGCTTTCCTTGGAAATACAGAAATCAAATTACACAGTGAAGTTCTCAATTTTATGATCATTTTGATGAAAGTATTCATATTCAATATGAAAATAAAGAAATGCATTTCAAAATTTAACATATTTTTAAATTATTTGAAATTAAGGATACAGACAGAAGAAGAAATTGCCCTTATTAAAAACAAAATTGAGACACAAAAAATGGATCAATATTTTTCAATTGAGACATAATATTCATATACAGTTTTCATATAACAATGCCCATACAATTACTAAAATATCGTTGTCGTATATGTTCGTCTTTTCGTTTGTTCTTTATCAACTGTATTTGTAATTGTAAAGTACAGAAACACAGGATTAACGAAATTACCATTGTTGTTATATTTATGCATAATGCATACTGTTCAACAAATAATATAATATATGTTGTGTGTGAGAGAGTGTGCGTGATGTGTGTGTGCGCGTGTAATTGTGTGTGTTTATGAACATAATTTTTATGTGAGAAAGGAAGTATACTAATCATAAGAGAAATGCAAAATTCTACTTCTATGTTTTTATTTTTTATATTGTGTTATTTACTTGCATATGTTTTTTTCTTGTCTGTGTATGCGTTTATGTTTATGTATGTGTTTGAGTATGTGTGCATGCGTGTGGTTAAGAGAGTTGGTACTTTATGAAAACGTTAAACCACTCCTTTTGTACATTTCTACTTTGTGTAATTGATGACTTCATAAGAGTGCATTAATAAATGAGAAAAAATCTTATAATACAGCCAATTAGAATCAGGAACCGATTTTTTTCTCAGCAGACTGGTATACGTTGATAAATTGTATTCATATTCTGGTGTCAGTTTTCTGCAATTCTGAACTATATAATAATAATCTCAAATTCTTAAATAAGAAATAGCACGCGGTTGTCATGAGTAAAATACCTTAATTTAAAACATTTCCACAGGAAATCAGCTTATGTTCGTGAAAATATGCTACAGCATATATGTTGACGTGATGGTATATTTCATTTATGGCGAGTCGTAGTTTTTTAGCGTTATATGCTTTGATTTTGTAAAGACTTGCAACAAAGACGATTTCTACATGGTTATTCTTACATGCGTGTTGCTTAACAATTAAATACGCATCAGTGATACGAACAAATAGCGATATGGTATGGAAGGTGTTTATTTCAATCCAATACGCCATATTAGGCAAATGAGGTCAACATATTTTCACAAGAAATAAACAAAAACGAAGGCAAAGCAAAATGTGACACGAACGCATAAAGATATATGTGATCATTTGTCATGGTCGTTGATAATAAAGTTTTGAATAATTTATAATGCTTACCGGTGAAACGTTAAATGATAAAAACGGACTTTCTCTATTCTATAAGACATGCATTTTAAATTTTGGATAAAGTTATGCATTGTTTACAAAACTAAGAAACATTTACTGTGTACCTTAAAGTATTATATTTAAATAAACTTGCATAAAATAAAGAGTGATAATTCGTCATATATGTTCAAAAACTCAATTGAAACGAGCGTTATACTCATATCATATATACATATAGATTTGAATGAATATAAATTGATAAATTCCATGTAAAATACATTCTTGCGAATTTATCGTTAGCCTATAGACATTTTTATTAGTGCATTGTTCACATCATTTGTTGATGTTTCTTCCTTTGGATTTATATGTCATTGAAAAAGAACAGAAAATGGAAACATTATCAAAATCAAATGATACAATTTATTACACATCATTGAAAAAGAACCGCAGACAGATGTGGCTATAATATGCAAATTTGCAAGTTGTCAATGACAAGGTGAGCATCTTTGTTTGTTTTTTCTTTCAGATAATTGTGGAATAAAAATATGCTTAAATTTACTTACCTTGTGCCATTGCAACTGAGAATAACATCAGAAAACACGAAAGCAGCTTCATGGCGGCGCGTTATTAATGGTAGAGATATTTTTCAGCCGCAATGATTATAAAAGAAAAAGGAAATCAGACGGATCGTCTTATATACAAGCCGATTACACAAATCTGTGATTTGGTATTACTTTGGTCTGTAGTGTAAATAGTTATTGATATTATGGCAGCTGGTATTGTGAATCGTTTTTAATTAATACGGGATTATTATAAGCATACGATACGGCGTAATTTCGATTAGTATTCGCTGTGCAAGGATATTTTACTGCAAATGGCAAAGGAAGTATTTATTGCCCGCTACTCCTAAAGTAAACAACGGCTGTCACTTTGAGCTTTACCTATTTATAAAACAAAGTTTGAAACACACATCAAACATACAATTACCGGTCGAATGCGTCAGAAACAGACTCTCAATTATTACAGAATCCCGCAGTACTAGATTATTTGACACATTTAAAGCCACACACCTTGAAATGAAATCCATGGAACAGTAAATTTAAGTATAAATAAGAAACATATTTTATCTATGCCAATTAGAATATATCTGGTGGTAACAAGGTAGAAATCCGTCTCTTTTACGCTTTAAAACTTAAAAATAATCGCTTTTGTCGAAATGGACGTATGCGTCTAGAGATCCACTTTCAGTTTTAAAAGCGATAGCGTTTGAAAAAAATAAATAAATTACTTGATAACTAGGCTATAGATTTAATGTTATCTTTCTCCATTAGAATATATATGGTGGTTACAGGGTAGAAATCCGTCTTTTTGAGCTTTAAAACTTAAAAATAATCGCGTTTGTCGAAATGGACGTATAAGTATAGAAATCCTACTTTCGGTTTTAAAATTAAAAAAATAAATAAATTACTTGCTAACAAGTCTAAAGATTTAATGACAACTGTTCACAACATGTACTTCATTTCAAGGTGTGTGGCTTTAAACAGCTTGTACATCTCTATATGAGTGATGTTGCACACGGGCCTGGTTGAGGCTTATCCCGTGGAAATTGATTGAAACCATTTTTTTTCGTACAAAAATAATTCAGTGTATCGTACTTGATTTTATTCGCTCTCATATAAATAAGATAAATTTATTTTTATTAGAATTAGTATTAGTAGTTGTAGTGGTAGTAGAAGAAGAGTAGAAGTAGTAGTAATAGTAGTAGTAGTAGTAGTAGTAGTAGTAGTAGTAGTAGTAGTAGTAGTAGTAGTAGTAGTAGTAGTAGTAGTAGTAGTAGTAGTAGTAGTAGTAGTAGTAGTAGTAGTAGTAGTAGTAGTAGTAGTAGTAGTAGTAGTAGTAGTAGTAGTAGTAATAGTAGCAGTAGTAGTAGTAGTAGTAGTAGTAGTAGTAGTAGAAGAAGTAGCAGCAGCAGCAGTAGTAGTAGTAGTAGTAGTAGTAGTAGTAGTAGTAGTAGAAGGAGTAGTAGTAGTAGTAGTAGTGGTAGTAGTAGTAGTAGTAGTAGAAGTAGTAGTAGTAGTAGTAGTAGTAGTAGTGGTAGTAGTAGTAGCAGTAGTAGTAGAAGTAGTAGAAGTAGTAGTAGTTGTAGTAGTATTAGTAGTAGTAGTAGTAGCAGTACTTGTAGTAGTAGTAGTAGTAGTAGTAGTAGTAGTAGTAGTAGTAATAGTAGAAGAAGATGTAGAAGTACACGTAGAAGCAGCAGAAGCAGCAGCAGCAGTAGAAGCAGCAATAGTAGCAGTAGTATATAACGATTTATACATGTATATACTGTATATAAACGGTACTTTGTCGTACATATTTAATATTGTTGCGTATTAGAATAGATTGTCTCTGATTATTATTATAACTCATTAGCAAAATAAAACAATTTCTTTCTTTAGCTTACATACTTATTGACACACCAGTCGTTGGTTAGTTATTGTTTTGCTTTGAAGAAGGGTATGACTAATTGTGTTTAAATCTTCAAATACATTCACTCACGTTGTGTCTTTCGAGATAAAGAGTTAAAGATTAAAACATCACAAAAATCTTTAAAAAATATAATTGAACATTTAACAAACACAACTGACACTGTAATTATGACGTTATTGCAGTTTATTCTATGCGTTGTTTCAAATTAATTGCAAAACCAAATTCTGAGCACTTTGTTGAGCACCAGATGGTGTGCCAGCTGCTAGCTGCTACGAAAATCCGTGTGATTGCAGGTAAGATTAGGTTGCTGATATATAAATGATTGCATATTCGTTTTGTTATACATCTCTTTTTACACTGAGGCAAATTATGTGTTTGTTGCAAATGCTTAAGTACATAAGCTTGTGACAGAATTGCCCGAAACTGACACTATTACATCGAATGTGTATCGTAACGTTTGATTTTTTTTTAAGAGGAGTGACAAACTTCATTTTATTAGCCAGGTTTGAATTTCGGGTAAACTTGAGTCCAGGTCAAGTCTTATTACCATTTATGAAGTCACATTTATGAATAAATTTTGACAAAACAGTGACATAATATTAAATTGACAACATCAAGGTAATTTAGTTTAAGTTGGGTCTAAAAGATCACCAGATCAAGTCCACATGAATTCATGTGCATATTGTTGTTATTGTTTACTTAAATTATTATTACTTTTTCGAATGAATTAGTTATTTAATAGTGTTGTTTTATATTTATATAATTGAAGTGAAACGTAATTTACAACAGTTAAAAAAGGTTAGGTCTGTTTTTAAAGGTTAAGATTGCGATAAGATCTCTGTTTTACATTGTTTTACTCGTTCGACGTTTGTTGTTGTCGTTTTGCTTCATCGCTTTAAATATACTAGTATTTTATTTAATGTGTTAAGTTTACTGTAAAACAAAAACACATTTTGCAATCCACCGTACTCAAAATGGCACACCGATCGAGTAACATGTCGTCTTTACAATACAATAATAATGAAAGAATAGTGGTAAACAACTGTGAGAAAATTTTCAGTTTTGTACATGGATTCACTTGAGTTTCTATCCTTGCATGTACTAGTGCTCGTATGACATTAGTTTAAACTTTATTTCAAGCAAATATTGCATTTCAACATGTACACGTGTAAACATCATTCTAAATATATAGATACCAAAATTAAATATGCTTTGGATTGGAAAACAAGGTCGATGTGCATGTGTATCTCATGAAGCTGCACATTTTGAGTGGTGAAAGGTCAAGGTCATCCTTCAAGGTCAAAGGTCAAATATATAGCTTCAAAGGGGACAAAGTGTTTCTGACAAAAACATATCGTGTTAGTTTTTATCTTGGTAATGTATGGCCACTAGGTCAAATTTAAGAAAGCTTGTGAACTATTTAGAAGTATCGTGTTTTCGCCCTGTCATTATTCAACTTGCTCAGAAATTTGGTCCAAAGAAATCTAGGCCCTGTTTTACAAGTGAGGTCAGTTGCACAACGTGGCCGGCTAGTGGCGGAGCAGTTTCCTTTATATGGGAATATTAGAGCATTGTGAACTTGAAAGATATCACATATTTTACTCATTATGAAAATTGTCAGAACTTGATGTTTAAATGATCATAATTTTTCAAAGTGATTGAATTTGGTCCATTAAAACATATGGCTGCCAGGATGCAGACATGATGAAAAAAATAATAATGCATATCTACCAGACTTAATAACAAAAATATATTACATTAATTTCATAACGGCTTCTTTGCCTGATTGTGAAACTTTGTCATTACAATTGTTGTGTAAAATTGAAATTGTCAGTCCGTCTGTCCGTCTGTCTTTCACAAACTTTACAGGGGTATAACTCAGAAACAATTAAAATGAAACCTCATGGTGTTTCATCTGCAAGAATCATAACCCTAAACTTTCTTAAATAGGAGTAATTGACCTTTGTTGTTTTTATTTTATGAAACTTTTCAGGGCTGTATCTCAGATACACTACGAGATTTCAACATGAAGCTTAATTTGTGTATTGATATCAATGAGAACAAGTGCAACTGAAGAGATTTGCCTTGCACAAAAACAAAACCCTACAATTTCCTGAATAAGAGTTATTGCCTTTGTTGTTCTGGTATGCTTTCATTTTCAGGGCTATATATTAGATATGATACAATATGTAATCCTAAAACTTTATGGGTGTATATAATGAGAAGAATTGAAATTCATAAAACAATAACCCTACACTTAATAATTTTTTAGGATTATAACGTGTACCAAGGGATTCGCACCTATCCATAAACAAAATTAATTTTGCGGGGATATCAATTCAACATATTTGCTTCTTCCAATGATGTCTCCGTGCAGATTGAGCCTGTGTCATAAAGTGTATTCCAGATTGAGACTTTGTCATAAAGTGTAGTCCAGATTGCGTCTGTGTCATATTGTGTTGTCCAGATCGAGAATGTCTCATATAGTGTAGTCCAGAATGAGCCTGTGTCATATATTGTAGTCCAAAATGAGCCTGTGTCATATATTGTAGTCAAGATTGAGCCTGTGTCATATAGTGTAGTCCAGATTGAGCCTGTGTCATATAGTGTAGTCCAGATTGAGCCTGTGTCATAAAGTGTAGTCCAGATTGAACCTGTGCCATGTAGTGTAATCCAGATTGAGCCTGTGTCATATAGTGTAGTCCAGAATGAGCCTGTGTCATATATTGTAGTCAAGATTGAGCCTGTGTCATATAGTGTAGTCCAGCTTGAGCCTGTGTCATATCGTTTAGTCCAGATTGAGCCTGTGTCATATAGTGTAGTCCAGATTGAGCCTGTGTCATATTGTGTAGTCCAGATTGAGTCTTTATGTTATAGTGTAGTCAAGATTGAGCCTGTGTCATATAGTGTAGTCCAGATTGAGCCTGTGTCATATAGTGTAGTCCAGATTGAGCCTGTGTCATGTAGTGTAGTACAGATTGAGCCTGTGTCATATAGTGTAGTTCAGATTGAGCCTGTGTCATGAAGTGTAGTCCAGATTGAGCCTGTGTCATATTGTGTAGTCAAGATTGAGGCTGTGTCATATAGTGCAATCCAGATTGAGCCTGTGTCATATAGTGTAGTCCAGATTGAGCCTGTGTCATATAGTGTTGTCCAGATTGAGCCTGTGTCATATAGTGTAGTCCAGATTGAGCCTGTGTCATATAGTGTAGTCCAGATTGAGCCTGTGTCATTTAGTGTAGTCCAGATCGAGCCTGTGTCATATAGTGTAGTCCAGAGCGAGCCTGTGTCATATAGTGAAGTCCAGATCGAGCCTGTGTCATATCGTGTAGTCCAGATTGAGCCTGTGTCATATCGTGTAGTCCAGACTGATACTGTGTCATATAGTGTAGTCAAGATTGAGCCTGTGTCATATAGTGTAGTCCAGATTGAGCCTGTGTCATATAGTGTAGTCCAGATTGAGCCTGTGTCATATAGTGTAGTCCAGATTGAGCCTGTGTCATATAGTGTAGTCCAGATTGAGCCTGTGTCATATAGTGTAGTCCAGATTGAGCCTGTGTCATATAGTGTAGTCAAGATTGAGCCTGTGTCATATAGTGTAGTCCAGATTGAGCCTGTGTCATGTAGTGTAGTCCAGATTGAGCCTGTGTCATGTAGTGTAGTCCATATTGAGCCTGTGTCATATTGTGTAGTCCAGATCAAGCCTGTGTCATATCGTGTAGTCCAGATTGAGCCTGAGTCATAAAGTGTAGTCCAGATCGAGCCTGTGTAATAAAGTGTAGTGCAGATTGAGTCTATGTCATATAGTGTAGTCCAGGTTGAGAATGTCTCATATAGTGTAGTTCAGAATGAGCCTGTATCATATAGTGTAGTCCAGATTGAGCCTGTGTCATATAGTGTAGTCCAGATTGAGCCTGTGTCATTTAGTGTAGTCCAGATCGAGCCTGTGTCATATAGTGTAGTCCAGAGCGAGCCTATGTCATATAGTGAAGTCCATATCGAGCCTGTGTCATATCGTGTAGTCCAGATTGAGCCTGTGTCATATCGTGTAGTCCAGATTGATACTGTGTCATATAGTGTAGTCAAGATTGAGCCTGTGTCATATAGTGTAGTCCAGATTGAGCCTGTGTCATATAGTGTAGTCCAGATTGGGCCTGTGTCATATAGTGTAGTCCAGATTGAGCCTGTGTCATATAGTGTAGTCCAGATTGAGCCTGTGTCATATAGTGTAGTCCAGATTGAGCCTGTGTCATATAGTGTAGTCCAGATTGAGCCTGTGTCATATAGTGTAGTCCAGATTGAGCCTGTGTCATGTAGTGTAGTCCAGATTGAGCCTGTGTCATGTAGTGTAGTCCAGATTGAACATGTGTCATATTGTGTAGTCCAGATCAAGCCTGTGTCATATCGTGTAGTCCAGATTGAGCCTGTGTCATATAGTGTAGTCCAGATTGAGCCTGTGTCATATAGTGTAGTCCAGATTGAGCCTGTGTCATGTAGTGTAGTCCAGATTGAGCCTGTGTCATGTAGTGTAGTCCAGATTGAACATGTGTCATATTGTGTAGTCCAGATCAAGCCTGTGTCATATCGTGTAGTCCAGATTGAGCCTGAGTCATAAAGTGTAGTCCAGATCGAGCCTGTGTAATAAAGTGTAGTGCAGATTGAGTCTATATCATATAGTGTAGTCCAGGTTGAGAATGTCTCATATAGTGTAATTCAGAATGAGCCTGTATCATATAGTGTAGTCCAGATTGAGCCTGTGTCATAAAGTGTAGTCCAGATTGAGCCTGTGTCATATAGTGTAGTTCAGAATGAGCCTGTGTCATAAAGTGTAGTCCAGATCAAGCCTGTGTCTTATAGTTTTAAAATGCTAGATCAGAAGTGATGTCTATTACACAAACATCACAAAAGTAGATCAGATCAGTTTAATTCCTTTGGGTCTCATGTGAGCTCCCCATACATTTTGCCCATTCTGTTTGTTTAATGTCTTGTAATATGTATTATCAATTATTTTACAGGCAGATGGTCACTGTCCCTAAAATAAAAGGCGAGCAGTTGTTATAAAAAGTTTCCGTCCTGATATTTTTTCTTGAGTTTAATTATCCTTGTGTTATACAACTAACTGTTTAATGAGGAGTTTCCACCCCCCCCCCCCTTAGTAGGAAGTTTACTCCCATACAGATATAATATTCATATCAATTGTGTTATATTCCTATGGTCGCTGTTGTGCAGTTGATATGGTGTCCTCATATTGACTGGGAGATCACAGGTTCCATCCCCACAATGGGAGCATTGTTCAGATCACCTCTGAAGACCCCTAGTACTGGGTCTACCCAGGAAATTGACTTTAAAGCGTTTCAATATGCCTTAGACTTATGATGCAATCAAGCTTAAATAAAAAAAGTTTAAACTTTACAGATATTCCTGGGACTGGGATTTCCCTACGAGGGTCCTGCTCCCGTGGAGGCAATTGCTTACGGGGCCGTGTACATTAACCCGAAGTTCTCGACATCTCACAACAGGAACACGAACCCGTTTTTCAAAGGGAAACCAACGGGAATGGAGGTAGGAAGTGTAACATAACCCCCGTTCTGGGGGAAAATTGTGCTTAATGCATGTGTGTAAAGTGTTGTCCAAGATTAGCCTGTGCAGTCTGCACAGGCTTATCAGGAATGACTCTTTCTGTTTTCACTGGATTTAAAATTACAAATTCCTTCAATGCGGAAAGTGTTGTTTGCTATTAGCCTGTGCATTCTGCACAGGCTAATCTAGGACAACACTTCAGGCACATGTATTAAGCCCAGTTTTTTCTTGAACAAGGCTCATACAGTGGGGTTGTAGTCCAGAAATATTGTACATTTGTAAATAAATATTTGAAGCATATTAATTTTACCTTTTTATAAAAGGTACTTGTTAATGCTTGATCCTTTTTATCACTAAGGCTTGTAAATAATTAAGCTGATCAATAATACATGCTTAATAAAATGCAACATGTACACTCATGCGGATTTACAAAGTGATGAATTTTAAGTGAAGAAGAAATGGTATGTTAGTTTTTTTAAAACATTAGGAGACACTATTTGTGACTAGGGCAGAACAATTTCACAGCACAAATCAACACTTTGTTTCAATCGCATTTTAAGTTTTTCAATCAGTATTCATAACATAAGACATGTATTGTAGCCACAGTTGAACATTATATAATGTTGTCCAGTATGTCTATACAATTATGAAGTCCGGAATATATAAATCGGAAGGCATTGTTATATTAAATATAAGTATAAACATATTCACCACTGTGGACAATGCCTCACTCTATCATATTTTTATGCCTTGCACAACAAGCTAGATCTTTAAACATGCTCTCACAATATTAGCAGCTGGGTTCTTAAGTTGGTATGCATGTGTGTAAAGTGTCTTCACATTTTAGGCTGTTCAGTATGCACAGGCTTATCAGGGACAACAGTAAAACACCTTTCACCTAAACTGTATATTTTGGTATGAGAAACTTCTTTTAAACCATTTAAGTCCATAAAAGTGGAAAGTGTGGTCCCTGATTAGCCTGTGTTGACTGCACAGGCTGATCTGGGATGACACAACGCACATGTATTAAGCCCAGTTTTCCCAGAACGAGGCTCCTATTCTCTCATGTACTTCACTCTAGCTTTGGAGCCGGCACCCGTATGCAGAACAGTTTATAGGGGAGCCTCACGTTTACACGATCAAGATTGAAGATCAAGAGGAAGTGAGGACCACCGTACAGAAAATACTCGACCTTGACAAGGTCAGCTGTGTTCTCATCACTGGCCTTGTTGTGAAGTGGGGGGGGGGGGTCACGGGTTCGAACCCCACTGTAGGAGCGTTCTTTAGATCCCTCCATAGACATTAAGTACTGGTTCTACCCAGGTATAGGACTCGAAAGCGTTTCAATAACCCTAGGCTTTTGATGCAATCCAGCTATAATAAATAGGTGTAAAATGTAAAACTAGCAATCACTTTAACCTTTTTTTGAGCCATCATCAGCTCACCCATGTGACTGCTATTGAAGGTAATGAGGCTAGGCTGTCTCTCAAACACATTTAGACACTGAATTAACCCTTTACCACTTTGATATGTATTTTGACACATTTGTAGTCCCTTCGAAAATTCTATTCAATTAAAGGCTTTTCTCACTAGATTCAAGTTTTAAAGGCTTCATTTCCAACTCTAAGATACTGATGAGCAGCAAACAGCATAAAACCTGAACAGACTGGGAGTGACTGCATGCTGTCTAATGCTGTTTGCACATAGCCATTTTCACTTTGCTTCTGAGTGGGAAAGGGTGCAAATGACTTGATTTCGGAACATACTGTATTCTCCGATTTGCAGGGAAAAACTTGGTCAATGATATGTTATAAAGGATCAAAAATAGGAATGTATTTTATTTTTATAACATAGTAATTTGAATGTGCTTATAGTTTTTATGGCGTGTGTCTCTTCTGTTGTTTTGCCGAGTATAACAATACTTCCTTAATAATATTCATGTTGGCATCAAAATAGTGCTTTTGTATAAGTATGTATCTATTTATACTTCTTGGTTACTGATAGGCCCATGAGACCCGTATTTGATTTTTAAATATTATATAATCAATGTCATGATACCCGGTATTAAAATATGAGTGCCTGATATTTAAATAGTAAAATCAATTCAATTATGGTTGTCCTTGATCCTTTTTAATTTTCATTTGTCAAATATCGCTGCATTGGTTCAAAAAGGTACCATGTGCCTTCTAATTTCACTGTCACATGGTTCCTTTTTGCACCAAGGGGGCGATATGTTGTTGATCAACTTTTGTGTTTGTTTTGATTTGTAGTTCGAGGGCTTCCTACCATATGAGTTTACAGTGGCTGATAGGCCCATGAGACGAGTGTTTGATTGTTAAATATGATATAACAAATGTCACGATCATAAAATATGTGTGCCTGATATTTTTATAATACAATAACAGGGTTCCCAGTCAACTTGGAAATCAGTGAAAACCTGGAAAAAGACTTTCACTTTTTCCAGTCAGGGAAAAGTCAGGGAATTTGGGAAAAGTTCCTGAAATCAGGGAACAATCAAGGAATTTTGTTTGGTCAGACTTTCCCGACTTGTGTCGAGAAGTCCATACAATTAAAACAGCAAATAGATTCCTCTGCATGACTATGGTGGCTTTGTAGTATACATGTAGCTTAGTTATGTCTGCAACTGCTATTTATTCAGGGTGTCTTAAACAAGAAATAGGTCGAAATTATGATCCTGGAATTTTTATTTACCATCAAGGGAAAATCAGGGAAAAAATCAGGGAATTTTGTTCATACAAAAATGAATAATGCCAATTTTCATTTGACAAATATATTTCGATCTATTTGTGTTTGCTTTCTGTTTGTAGTTCGAGGGATTCCTGCCATATGAGTTTACAGAAGAAGGCTTCATTCAGAGAATGAACTCGTACATAGAGCATCAGAACTTCTGTCAGTTCCAACGCCAGCTTGCAAAATGGCCGCCAGAGGGCTCGGTTAAATTGCTGTTTGGAAAAGCAGACAAATCTTGTAAAGACGTCTGCTGGGAAAAAAGTATGGAACAATTTGTTGTCATGTGATCATGTGATGGTTCTTCGATTGGGGAACATTACATAATATATTTTTATGCCCCCAAGGGAGGGCATATAGTGATTGGACCGTCCGTCCGTCTGTCTGTCTTTCCGTCACACTTTGCATTTAGGTTTTGAAAAATGCTCGTAACTTATATGTCGCTTCAGATAGCAACTTGATGTTTGGCATGCATGTGTATCTCATGGAGCTGCACATTTTGAGTGATGAAAGGTCAAGGTCAAAGGTCAAACATATGGCTTCAAAGCGGCGCAGAAGGGGACATTGTGTTTCTGACAAACACATCTCTTGTTTTTTTCTTTTTAAAAACTTAATATGCTTTTAAATGTTAAGGCCACTTTTTGATTTTTTTCAATTTTCAAAATATGAAACTTATAGCTGAAGAAGAGAATATTTTGTAATAATAATACACGTATCTATACAAAATACTAATATCTAAATTGTTGACTTCCATTATAATCAATATATTAATTTATAAATATTAAACATCATGTAGTTACTCTATTGAACCCAGCCTGGAGCCATGCTAGCTGCATATGGAATAAGACTTATTTTAGCACAATGCAGGTTGTACGAATTGTTGATGTGTATTTTCAGATCTGATCTGTGAGCCGAGCCATTTCCTTGAGGCCAATGCCTACCATAGTCTGATGCAGAAAGGGGCAGCCTGCGCAGCAAATAAAACACATACAGACATCTTTTACCCAGCCCTTGACACGAAAACAAATGACTGTATTATACAGCAAGAGGAACTACTTTTCAGCTGCGTAGGAAAACAAGACAATTTACGCAGATTGTGTCCATGCAGGAACTATATTAAAGGCTAGACTGCACTATGTGTTGGATGTGAGTAGGATGTCCATTTATGAGTGTTAACTGTCTGTATTATCTTTATGTTATAATGCTGTTTTATTCAAATCATTCAACATATTGTTTCAAATCAAATATAGTACATTTGGTAAAAATCAAATATAGTACATGTGGTAAAAATCAAATAAATTACCTGTCATTAAAATCAAATATAGTACCTGTCATAAAAATCAAATATAGTACCTGTCATAAAAATCAAATATAGTACCTGTAATAAAAATCAAATAAAGTACCTGTCATAAAAATCAAATATAGTACCTGTGGTAAAAATCAAATATAGTACCTGTCATAAAAATCAAATATAGTACCTGTCATAAAAATCAAATATAGTATATGTGGTAACAATCGAATACATGTATAGTACCTGTCATAAAAATCAAATAAAGTGCATGTGGTAATTATTTTGTAAATTATTAAAACCTCTGATTTTTACATGCACAGTTAAGTTTTTACAAAATTTAATTTCTTCATGCTCTACCTTAGTATTTCAACTAAAACAGAATTTATGGTATATCAAGATAGAGTTTTCATTTCATAAAATGTATGCATAGAAGTCGCATCACCTTATAATAAATTTAAACTATATGTTGCTTATAGTAACTGTATAGCCCAATATATTTATATTTTCTGGAGGTATTTATAAAAATGTGTTGTTTTTTTGTTTAGTTATGTTTTATATTTGGATTCTGATACACTTTTTGTGGTAAACAATAGATCTTAAAGATATTTTTTTTTAAGATTAATTTTTTAGATTATATTTTGTTCTTCAAAATAGCCTAAAAACCGTTGATCAAATTTCAATTTTGACAATCAAAGAATTTGTACTTACCTGTAGAAGAAAATTAAAACATTAGTGTAGCCCTGTTATGCCTATTGTAAATATGTGTATATTTGTAGCTGATTTGAAGTGTTTCCTAATTCTATTTTCTATATTGTTAATATTATGTTGACTGTTAAAGTATGTTCCCATATACTATGTGGGTTGAGAAATGCATGAAATCCAAAAGAAAAATTGACCAAAGTTAAACACTTAACTACATGTATTTATATTATTAGAAGGTGTGTGATTATTCCCAATTTCAGCTTATTTCCGTCCTTAAAATTGTGAAAAATACAAATAGTTATTAACTTTGCTGGATCTATATACATATGATGTTTAGTTGAACCCTGTTAGGCCATTTTCCTCCCCTGATGTGGTTCTTAAAGCACACGCCTGATAAGTAGGTGTATTGAAGTGTTTCCAATTTCCATTGTCTACATTTAATTTGAATAATTTTTTTAAAGGAGTCGTCATTTACCTTTTAGCTTTATTGTAATACTTGTGCATATGGTAACTTTGTATGTGTTTTTTGTATGTCTGAAAATGCATTCCGAAGGCTTTTTTTGTTGTAAAACAGTTAACAAAATAGTGTATTAAGGTAGCAAATAATAGTATCAAGTTTACTTTAAAGTGTTTAATTGGCAGTCGTTCATATGGGCTGTGTTTCTCAGTTCATCATGTGGAACTGTGGAAGTTTAATACTAATTTATGTAAATATGATGATTATCACTGCTAATTTGACCAGCATAGACAGGAAAAACTGCTATAAATTATAATGTATAAACATTGCTGGATTGCAGTAATTGTCTGGGCTGATAGGGTTTTCTGGCGGGTATAAACACTTGCAGAATTTGATATAAAATGTATCTAAATACCAAATGTTGCAATACCCATCTACCATTCGAAAATAGGCTCCTTTCATTTCCCTTTAAACACATTCATAGGCTTTAAAATGTCATGTTCTTGTTGTTTGATATGTCTTAAGAAATATTGTGTGTGTTTATAAAGCTCTAACATGTATTATAAAAAAAAGAGTATAATATTGTTAAGTTTTTATAATAGCATAATATTTTGTTCTTATATGTATGTTAGTGTGATTGTTGTTATTTTAAAGCAGATCTGGTAGTATTGTATGTTGTATACTATAAAATAGTGTATATTTCCTAACAAAAGCCCCCAATAAATTAAGCTTAAGAATGGGGCACATATCGAGGGGTGAATGGAAGACTGTTGTAACTCATATTAAATAAAGAAGGAGATACGACAGTTTTCCGTTCAGCCCTCGATATGAGAAGTTTAACTTTCTGTTGTATTCCATTATAAGAAATGATAATTATTTAAAATTGTTTCTGAAATGTTTTTTGGTTATCTCTTAATTTCTTCAAGCATGAAATTTGCATAAAATATTCAAACAGAACAATCATACAATTGGAATGACTGTCTGGGTATTATGAAAACATTGGGGTATGGAGGCTTTGTTAGTAAATATACTCCACGTTGATGTTACAGGTTAATATGTAGATTATGTTTACTTTTTTAACTAAATGTGTTCTTTTCTTAGGTTGGTTGTTAATTAAAAACATGCACATTAGCATAGTATGTTGACATATTATGTATTTGATGTCAAAGCCGGTGGTATGTACGGAGAAAGATACTGATCATATACTTTTTTGTGTTTATTAAAAACATATTCACTATGACCTGATCATTTGATCAATGTTTTCCATTTCCACAGTAAGTCAAGTCTTGTCCATATCAGTAATGCACAACCTTTGAGAAAATTGTATCTGTTTTATGTAATTTTGTACTCTATATTAACTCTTTCCCCCAAAAGAAGCAGAGTGAAAATGGCTTTTGCAACCAGCATAAAACCAGAATAGCCTGCGAGTAACTCACAGTCTGTTCAGGTTTTATGCTGTTTGCTGCTCATCAGAAACTAAGGGTTGGAAATAAAGCCTTTAAAACTTGAATTTAGAAAGAGAGGGCTTTAATAAAATTTAACCTGCTAAGGGACTACAAATGTGTCAAAATACGTTTCTAAGTGGTAAAGGGTTAAATTAAGTTTAGCATAAAGTGTTAAATTTAAATTTATGTTATATACTGTTAAAATAGGTATATATTCAGCAAATTTAAATGTAAGCTCTACATTTAAATGTTTGCTACTTTGAAATGATAAAATGCTAACCGGTTTTTCAAAACATGTATAATAGGGCGGTTTTATTCCACGATGGCAAATAATTATTCTATTTATGCACAAGGAATGGTTATAAGTACTCAAACATATTTTTTATGTTGTTCTACATATAATTTTTTTAATGTAGGTAAGACAGCTATTTTGCTGTTTAAAAAATGTGTTATTAAGTACAGGCAGTGTTTCTGTATGCCATTCCCTTTGTTTTGTCTTTCTCTTCCTTCAACATGTACTTGGTACCAGAATAATAAAAGTATTATTTTTATGAAAAGTTATTTATGAAATAAAAGCAATTCTTTATTTATGGCTTTATTTTCTTGTTAACACAATTAAAAAAACAGTAATACATTTCATACCCACAAATAAAATAAAATTTAAAGTACAGTATAATTGTTTGTATTTTGTGGTAAAATAGTAATGTGAAGCTGGTTAAGGTAAACGTGCATCATCTCATTATAAATATTCCTACTTATGGTATTCAATTGGAACTCCAGACAAGTGTTTGAGGTCATTGTGTGGGGTACTTGACTGAGTTCTATAATTCTTACTGGTTTGTACAATGTACTTATTAATTACTGATATGTTAAGGTCAACATGCAACATAATCATGTATATGTATATATTTGTACTCCATTTTAGTTGTAACTCCACACTTGTGTTAGGGAAATCGTGTGTATTCACTTACTTAGTTTCATAAGCATAACATTAGTTTAGCAGAATTATTCCCCTTTTTGAACTGCTGTAATTTTTGTGTACTAGTTTGCTTACATACAGACTTTACTTTTGAAGTTAATTAAATGCAAACAAAATGAACTGGTAAAAAGTGGACAATCTAGTTTTTTGGCATGGATGTTTTTTATTTTTATGTCCCCCACTATAGTAGTGGGGGACATATTGTTTTTGCTCTGTCTGTTGGTTGGTCTGTTGGTCTGTTTGCGCCAACTTTAACATTTTGCAATAACTTTTGCTATATTGAAGATAGCAACTTCATATTTGGCATGCATGTGTATCTCATGAAGCTGCACATTTTGAGTGGTGAAAGGTCAAGGTCATCCTTCAAGGTCAGAGGTCAAATATATGTGGCCAAAATCGCTCATTTTATGAATACTTTTGCAATATTGAAGATAGCAACTTGATATTTGGCATGCATGTGTATCTCATGGAGTTGCACATTTTGAGTGGTGAAAGGTCAAGGTCATCCTTCAATGTCAGAGGTCAAATATATGTGGCCCATATCGCTTATTTTATGGATACTTTTGCAATATTGAAGATAGCAACTTGATATTTGGCATGCATGTGTATCTCATGGAGCTGCACATTTTGAGTGGTGAAAGGTCAAGGTCATCCTTCAAGGTCAGAGGTCCAATATATGTGGCCCAAATCGCTTATTTTATGAATATTTTTGCAATATTGAAGATAGCAACTTGATATTTGGCATGCATGTGTATCTCATGGAGCTGCACATTTTGAGTGGTGAAAGGTCAAGGTCATCCTTCAAGGTCAAATATATGGGTCAAAATTGCTCATGTAATGTCACTTCTGCAATATTGAAGCTAGCAATTTTATATTTGAAATGCATGTGTATCTCAAGGAGCTGCACATTTTGAGTGGTGTAGGGTCAAGGTCAAGGTCATCCTTCAAGGTCAAACGTCATATAGGGGGACATTGTGTTTCACAAACATATCTTGTTCAATTTTAAATTTACATAGTTTATGAAACTACTGTAGATACATGTATTTGACTTGTTGTGGTCATTATATCAAGTGACTGATAGACAATGTAGATGATACCATCAAAGTGGAAGAATAGTAAAGTGCACTGTCTTTTTACAGTTCTTGCATGAATATTCTGTTTTTTTTAAACCTCTTGAAAAGTATGACCAAAATTATAAGACAAACATATGTACATGTACTTTGAAAAATTAAAAAAGAGACATCATCTTAAATTATAATGAAATAAATGTTAACCCCCCCCCCCAAAATAGTAGCAGGAATGTCTGTGAGATAATGGCTAGCTTTCCTGTACAAGAGTATACTGCATAGATTATGAAGCATTTATGGTTCAGGCTCACGTTTAATAAAGCAATATTATATAATTAGCATAGGTATGTTTGGGGTATTGTAAATGTTGTGCCCTGAGAGGACAATCATGTTGGCAAAAGCTGAGTTAGTTGTTAGAGTTACAATACACTGACATTGTCCTATAATAGTATTATTATTATGCTCCAACACATGGGAGGCATTAGCTTTGTGCGTGTCTGTCGGTACGTCCGTTAGTAAATCCCCGGAGCTTGTGTTCAACTACTCTTTAACACTTTGCATGCTGTGAAATTTGTTGTCTGCTGTGGCGTCTCATCTGGATCCAAACTGTTTGCAAAGGCCTTCAAAATTCGGTTCCAGCACTGAAAGGGTTAACCTCAGGGCGTATCTCACTCAAGCATTTTCAGTTGAAGGATCTTTATATATATATACAAATGATTGTACAGAAATGAAAGTTTTACAGCTGAATGACCTCAATGTGTAAAAGACTTAGTGGATTTATCTGTGTTAACTCTGTCAGTGCTGGAACCGAATTTTGAAGACCTTTGCAAACAGTTTGGATCCAAATGAGACGCCACAGAACGTGGCGTCTCATCAGGATCCAAGCTGTTTGCTATTCTGATAGTATTATTTGAAAAAAATTCGAAGAAAATGCTAATTTTAGAAATTCAGCAGACAACATTTTAGCAGACGATAAATTTCCCAGCATGCAAAGGGTTAACACGTGTGTTGTGGAAGCATCAGTGTCTGTGACACATTCTTAGTTTATATTATTTTACCAACAAAAATTGCTATAATTAAAATAGGAATTTTTCCAATTCGCATATATTTTACAAAGAAAGCATTTGATAACATTGATTTGTTTAATTCCTTTTTTTTGCCCCCCCACCACCATAGTGGGGGACATATTGTTTTTGCCCTGTCTGTTGGTCTGTTGGTTTGCCCAAACTTTAACATTTTGCCATAACTTTTGCAATATTAAAGATAGCAACTTCATATTTGGCATGCATGTGTATCTCATGGAGCCGCACATTTTATGTGGTGGAAGGTCAAGGTCCAGGTTATCCTTCAAGGTCAAAGGTAAAAAAAAAGTCAAAGCGGCGCAGAAGGGGACATACTGTTTCTGACAAACACATTTCTTGTTTTTAATTAGCGCCTATATATTATAAGCTTCATTATCGTTTTGGAAAACTATTATTACTTTAAGGTGTTGCTCATTTTTCCTATAGAATAGCCCCATGTCAGATTATGTTAACACTTTGCAAGAATGATTAAAGGGATAATAACAATTGGAAAATCAATTGATGTAAAATAAAATAGGGCTTGTTATTTTATGGTCTGCTTTAACTTGCCATTCCGCTTTAATTATACTCAGGGAAAGTTCAATTATATATTCCTTTAGACATATTTTAAGCTTGCCAAATAATGAAACACACAAAAGTCTTCATTACATGCGGTGAGAGCCAATATTGTTACGAGTTGTTTTATAACATTTTGCCAATGACTTAAAAAAGCATATTGCTTTAAAAACATTTCAGCCGTTATTATTTGTATTGCTATTGATTAATAATTCTGCATGATTCTATTCTGTTTACAGAATTTACAAATGTTTGATATATTAACACTAATGTATCATGACTATTAATTCTTAATGCCAAATGTAAAACTCTTAAACATAGTTTGGTTGTATTTTCAACATTTGTATTTAATGTAAATACATGTGTAGTTACTTGTTGTGATCAGAATACAAAAAGCTCCCAAAATCCTGCTAATAATTAGGATCATATTAAATCGGAAAGAGCAAAACGTCAATTTATTTTAGGAAATCAGTGTAAGTTGATGTAGGAATAAAGTAAAAATAGGCTTATGTCACCAGATGTTTATTATTTAAGACCAAATGAACTATACTAACAATACTGTTTGTGTGGATCCAAAGTGTAACATAACAATCACTAAATGAGCCGAGCTCTGTGAAAAGGGGGTTTAATGCATGTGTGAAAAGTGTCTATCCAGATAAGCCTGTGCAGTGTGCACAGGCTAATCAGGGACTACACTTTCAGCCTAAACTGGATTTTAGCAAAGAAGAGATTTCTATAAAAAAACAATTCCATAAAAGCGTCACGTGTCATCCCTGAGTAGCATGCAGATTGCACAGGCTAATCTGGATTGACACTTTACGCACATTCATGAAACCCTCGTTTCACAGAGCAAGGCCATAATTCCTTTAGCTAAGCTCCAATAATCTGAAGAATCCACTCTTGGTAATTACACCAGATTAAATGTCAAAAGAGAAACGAATATTTTACAGGTTTCACTAATGTATCGTCTATAAAATGAGTTTTTGTTTTTTCCTGAAATACTTTTACTTATGAGCCCTCATCTATTTTGTATCTTAATTATTACATTTTAGGTTCACAAATTGATAAAAAATTGTTATAATTCATTCTCAACAACTAAAAAAAATTCATTGAGTTGTAAATACTTAATGCCATGCAAAGTATAAATGGCATTTAATGGACAGCAGCTTACCTACCTGGTATTTACTAAATAAGATTGTATAATAAAAAACATTATTGTGAATTAATAATCAGTGTGCCTCTTATTGTTGTTATTGTTTACTTCAATTATCGTTATTTCCTCTATTGAAATAGTCCTAGTGTTTTGGTTTGTATTTATGTATATAAGACGTGAAACATTATTTACAAAAGTTAAAAAAGGTTAAGTTTGTTTTTAAAAGTTTAGGATGCGTTACTTTCTCGGTTTGACTTGTGTTTTTGTTGTAATTAACTCGTCTCTCGTGTTATGTTATGTAATGCGTTAATGTTACTGTACCTCAAATAAACATTTTGCAAAACATTGTCTTTCATTCAATATGTACACGGTTGTCTTGCGGCACATTTACGTGTAAATTCGGTCGAGTCAAATGTCCTCTTTACAATAACATAATACTGAATTACAGTGGTAGACAAAAGTAAAGTGATCCTTGAGCTAAAAACTGCTGATTATATTTCGCAATCATCAGACTTTCTTCTAACACTCAGTAAATTAGAATGGCTTTGGTAATGGGGCCATATACGGGTTTGTGTGCTCTCCAGCTGCCTTCATAGTTACAATGCATCCGTCTTTAGAGAGGCGAATGCTCTTCCTAAATGACGGTGCAGCTTGTTCACCAATCTTTCTGCAGTAGACCATCCTTTAAAGTGTGAATTGTGGAAATTCGTATTGCCCTTACTTGGAGAAGATTGCAGCGCTGATTCAAGTACACATACGATCTAAACTATTGTCATGTGACAAGTCTAAAATCAAGAAATAATTAGAAAATGGCAGCAAGGAACTGTTTGAAATATTTCGTGACACATCTATGAGGATCCTGTGGGAAAATGATCCGTTTTGTACATGGATACCCCTGAGTTTTTATCCTATAATGTACTGTATTTGTGCTCGTCTTTCATTTCATTCAATAAAAAGACCAATGCCTAGTGCTGGGTGAGCCAACACGTTCTCAATATAACAAAGTCGGGCGTTTGTTATCTATATCCGTCATTGATGAAAACAGAAAACTACAAACTCTTTACGAGAAGGACAACAAAGCTTGACAAACAGTTATATTTCCTGGAAATTAGATGTGTCACTTATACGAGAAAGTTCGGTTTGTCATACTGGTCCACAAACGTTACTTTCCAATTACTTAAAATCACTGCGTATACTTTCACTCAATTGATGTAAGTTAAAAAGCTATTTTCGATGTCTAATAACGTATTCAAAATATTCAAAGAAACTCGACGTATGCCTCTATTAATACAATTTAGATGTTCTAGTTTTATGACTTGCATACGAACTACAGTAAACTGCCCACAGCAGGCGCAGACAATTCAGCCATTCTATAATCAAACTACGGTATCTCGATTCCAACAGCACCAATACTAACTACGGTAAAACGGTCCACATCAGTCGCAGACGATTGAGCCATTCTATAATCAATCTATCTCGATTCAACAGTACCACTAAAGACTTGCATACGAGCTACAGTAAAACGGTCCACAGCAGGCGCAGACATTTGAGCCATTCTATAATAAAACTATCTCGTTTCCAACAGTACCACTAAAGAGTTGGATACGAGCAACAGTAAAACAGTCTACAGCAGGCACAGACAATGGAGCCATCATTCTATGATCAATCTATCTCGATTCCAACAGTACCACTAAAGACTTGCATTCGACCCACAGTAAAACAGTCCACAGCAGGCGCAGACACTTGAGCTAATATATAATCAAACTATCTCGATTCCAACAGTACCACTAAAGAGTTGGATACGAGCCACAGTAAAACGTTCTAAAGCAGGCACAGACAATGGAGCCATTCTATAATCAATATATCTCGATTACAACTGTACCTTTTAAAACTTGCATACGAACTACAGTAAAACGGTCCACAGCAGGCGAATCAAGTGAGCAATTCTACAATAAAACTATATAATCTCGATTCCAAAAGTACCACTTAAGACTTGCATACGATCCACAGTAAAACGGTCCACAGCAGGCGCAGACATTTGAACTTTTATATAATCAAACTATCTTACAAACAGTACAACTTAAGACTTGCATATGAGCCACAGTAAAACGGTCTACAGCAAGCACAGACAATGGAGCCATTCTACAATCAATCTATCTCGATTCCAACAGTCCCACTAAAGACTTGCATACTAGCTACAGTTAAAAGGTCCACAGCAGGCGCAGACAATTGAGCTATAATATAATCAATTTATCTCGTTTCTAACAGTACCACCAAAGACTTGCAAACGAGCAACAGTAAAAAGGTCTACATCAGGCATAGACAACGGAGCCATTCTATAATAAAACTATCTCGTTTCAAACAGTACCACTAAAGACTTGCATACGAGCCACATCAAAACAGTCCACAGCAGGCACAGACAATGGAGCCATTCTATAATAAAACTATCTCGTTTCCAACAGAACCACTAAAGACTTGCAAACGAGCCACAGTAAAACAGTCCACAGCAGGCGCAGACAATTGATCTATTATATAATCAATGTATCGCGATTCCAATAGTACCACTAAAGAATTGCAAACGAGCCACAGTTAAACAGTCTACAACAGCCGCATACAATTGAGCTTTTATATAATCAATTTATCGCGATTCCAACAGTACCACTAAAGACTTGCATACGAGCCACAGTAAAACGATCCACATCAGGCACAGGCAATGGAGCCATTCTATAATGAAACTATCTCGTTTCCAACAGTACCACTAAAGACTTGCATACGAGCCATATTAAAACAGTCCACAGCAGGCGCAGACAATTAAGCTAATATACAATCATACTATCTCGATTCCAATAGTGCCACTAAAGACTTGCATACGGGCCACAGTGAAACAGTCCACAGCAGGCGCAGACTATTGAGCCATTTTGCATGTTTAATCAATCTATCTAAATACCAACAGCACCACCTCATTAGTAATAGTTCTTCGCAACTAATTTAACCGAAAATACAAAATTTCGTTTATGAATAGTAGCAAAAATTATTATAAAAATAAACAGAATCGTTGATTTTTGTTGTTAAACACTAATGCATTCGCAGTGTTATGAAAATATTCATAACAACTCTAATTTTATCTGAACCCGCACGGATTTATATCAGAACAGAACATCTGTGACTTAAGCATATACAGATAATCGTAAGAAAACAATAAAAAGAAATAATGCAAACATGAATACACATACGTCAACATAACAACAACAAACACATAGAAAGAACATATTCACGAACAAAGTGTTGTGCATATCTGTTATTTTTATTTTTTTTACAAAATTGTTTTGTTCATATAGTTGCATCTTCAGAGGTATGCACCCAGAATGAGATTTAATATTACACAATACAGTGTTTATTTGCACCAATGTAATAGCCTCTTTACGCCGTGCTGGTATTCTTACGGCGCTGTTTGACGACCCAGGACGCAGTAGGATCATCAAGGACGCCGTTGTGTCGTCGGGAGAACGCATAAGGATTGCACCCAAACTTCATAAACGCCGATGATACAACGGCGAATTAGTTAGACGCTGAGCTCCTCGGTTACTTTGAACGTGTCCAAAGTAGTCGTTGGCCATCCTACTTCTTCCTTGATTACTCATGTGCAAATGAATTCCTTCTTTGTTCTATTTAAAATATCCAAATTTTAATGTCAATTGTCACCATGACTAAGCTACAATTCAAACACATCGCTATATGGTTAACAAGATAATGCCATACATTACCAGGTCAATACATTCTATACGTAACAACTCAAAATATGTTGTTGTTATTGTTGTTGAATACACCGGGCTGAAACACCGGATGAAAGTAGAGCCAAACGTGGTGTTCTCGCTAATATACAAATATGTACCGTTTTCAGATTTATTTATGAATTGAATCAATGTGAAATATTAAAAAACACATTGATTTGCAGCTCATTTTATATATCCAACATTAATTGGATACGTTTTTATTTTTTGTCGCATGAGCGTCACGCTTGAATCGTGTTGTTCTCGAACTTCTTTCACGCAAAAAATGACGACAAATTGTATTGATATTGACGAGATATTAGTATATTTTTCTTTTTATTACGATTGAAGGAGGAAACTATCAACTGTTCATAAACGATATTTTATTATGTTCATGCATTACAGTCAGATATGCTTTGCATGTGGCTTTATCAATGTGGAGCGGACATATCAATTAAATTGATGCAACAAAGATGTAACCGTGTGGTCCGTTAAACGAGGCGGCAGGGACTAGCTGTGAAATGTATTTAAAGTGACTAGAAACTGAATAATTAATTATTTATTGTAAACTTCGTAAACCTTTAAATGTATAATTGATAATACTATTGTAAACTTCGTAAACCTTTAAAGGTATAATTGATAACACTATTGTAAACCTCGTAAACCTTTAAATGTATAATTGATAATACTATTGTAAACCTCGTAAATCTTAGAATGTATAATTGATAAAACTATTGTAAACCTCGTAAACCTTTAAATGTATAATTGATAATACTATTGTAAACCTCGTAAATCTTAAAATGTATAATTGATAACACTATTGTAAACCTCGTAAACCTTTAAATGTATAATTGATAATACTATTGTAAACCTCGTAAACCTTTAAATCTATAATTGATACTACTATGCGTAACTGAGCATGACAACTAGTTATACATATATAATCAACCGTAGGCCGAATAAGTGATCTTATAATCTGTTTTGTCGAAACCGTCGGCCACACAATAGAATTGATTGTTAGTTACACTATTTATTTCGATTTGACACGAATCACGTCAGTGTGCCCTCTACCCAGATGTACAGCAGAAACAGCGAACGAAAACTGGGCGAGATGATTGTATTCAATAAACAGTGCTCTTCATTGAGATCATGTTTTCCATTTAAACTTCAACTAACATCAAGGTTCGTCAACATGTTATGAAGGTCGCATCTGTATCTTGTACTGTCATCCCATGGGTACAGATAACAAATGCCGTGCAATCTTTAACCCTTGTCAAATGTGTATCTTCAAGATGATAATATTTAGTAAAGGACATGTTCAAAATGACAATAATTATTTGTTTTCCATTTTAATAATGACACAAGAACCAACTTTGGTAACCGTGTTTTTATTGTCGATTTTTCTGCGAACCATTTCCCGATTCGTTTCCAATTTATATGGGCAATGCATTACTGACCAATGGTAGATTAGTTACTGATTCTTTTTCAAAACAAACGCAAAACTGTGAAATGTGTTAACCATTTATTTAGATGGCCAACATTTTAGCTCATCTGTATGACGTTTTCACATGAATCATTGCAAGATTTCGAACCAACAGGGCACACGTCGGTTCCTGCGAGACCAGAATCCATTTCTGTTGTATAAACAAAACATGTCATTAAACAATGAACACTTACAAAACGGTGACGGACTTTCAATCTGAATGTATACAAATACAAGCGTGTAGGAAAATAATGTGTTTTTAAACCCAGCAACTTATTCATTAATCGATTACATGCATTACATAAAACAAGTTTGCTTCATTTGAAAACTGTACCGAAATGTTTGACAGTGCTAATATTAGCGGACTGGTTAATGTAAATAATTGGTCCTATATTTTGTTATTTTGTCATATTGCTTAAATGTATCCTAAAAATATTAGAAAGGTATTATTCTTTAAGAGGGTTCAGAACGGTTTCACATATTCAAAAGATAACAGCAAAGCATAACGATATACAGCGCCCAGTTTATCCTCCATTCAGTGCATGGCGGCATTCCATAAACTACTTCACGCTTTTGTTTGACCACCTAATAACATTTTATCTATACCACACTTCACAATTAAATTGTATGAAAAAATAAAATTTCCACTAAAACACGCAGGCAATTAGCTATTATTAAAATGACTTAAATAGTGGAAAAGTTAATTGTCAACAGTTTTCATAGTTATTCATTAAAGCAGTAACTTAATCTAGATTGAATTATAAAACAAACATTGCAAAAAAATAGACTTGACAATTATATAATACACATCATTTATCTGCTCTTTTTTCCTTTCATATTAAATAGGTGAGGTCAAGATTTAGATAATCGTCCGACTATGCAATGTTTTTCAAAAACATACAAAATTATGCAGCGGTCAACATAACAAATATAATACTTCCGGCATAACGAAAGCAAGGCTATACACGAGAACAAGGAATCGTGAACAACACATTCAGGAGATACGCATTTCATGCTATTTTGACATAAAACTAATTCAAATAAGTTAAAAACTTAATTAAAATAAGATAAATGTGTGGCGTCATGTTGACTGACCCCCATCCCCATGTCACACACGGTCACACTGTCTTACACCCCCCCCCCCATCGGAGCATGACGTACTTGATGGACGGCCCCATGTCTACGCGATCCTTTACAACCGTTTTCTAATAGTGGTAAACCACAAAAAATCTTGAACACTAACACTATGTTGCTCAAGTTATTGAACAGTTTTGATTAATTTATTTTCATGTTATATTCGATAGTAATTTTACCCGTTTACAACAAAATTGTAAGTCAATAATTAAACATCGATCATAATGTGAATGTCAAGTAAATCAAAGTACCAACTACGGCTCCTTTACACATCTTTTGGCTGTGTATGTAGTCGAGTATTATCACCTAATAGCAATCACAAATTTAATTTACAATTGACCAATTTGGTAGTAAGATGGGCAGCAAAATATCGTGCTAAGATATATGGACTTATTATATACTCAAAGTAATTTTGCGACACAAAATCATGCACGTTTAGACCAAGAAGCTTACCTGCAAGTCAAACCTGGCGGAGCCAAACACACGTATTGTGGACACGGAGACGTCACACAAACTATTATTTCGCACGTACTCTCTGCAAGGTATAAATTAGAAAAAGTACACGAACAATATTAATGTGCTTTATGTTTGGATATGTGAGGCATTTTTATCCGTCCGTCTGCGTTTGCGTATATCCTTCCGTCCGTGATAGGTTTCAATACATTGTGCACCCCTTGCTACCACTCTTTGCTACTAGTTTCTGTTGCCCTATATCATTTAACCTCATTTTGCCCTTGACCAAAGTAATGTTTATAACAATTTAAATGGATCATTTAATTGCTTAGTACTTACACCATTTATAATTTAAATAGGATATTTCTTGGTTTAATAGTTTTAGTGTGAGGCGATACCATGTGCGTTTAATACTGCAACCCGAAAACGTTGTATAGCCTTTGCGGTTATATTACACTAATTTAGATTCACATAGGGTCCCATTATACAACTTTCAAAGCATTTTTCTTGCCTTAATGTCGTATCAATTTTTCCGAGCCTGGTCTCATTTAAAAGATGGATATGTCCTCTTCAAATAATTGCAATTAAAAACATACCGTCTCGCAATTTATAAGAAAGTAAATCGCTCTCGAATGCATCCTCCGTAGAAAACAGTTTTTCGGAAGCCCCATTTCGACAAAAGCCCTATACAATAGACCCCAAACCCTCACAAAAGTTCATCTTATAAGTAAGTTTCCAATCCTATGTATAAAAGTACTCCAGAAACATACAGAATTTAAGAAATAACCACAACGAATCTGTCTCACATTGTTAAATGGATTGTATTCAAGAAGATAATATGAACTCTTAGAAATAGGCACTACTTTCGTATGAACCACGGAGGGATACCAAATGATTAAGTGTAATGTAACCTCTGATAAGGCAATTGCACAGTGCCCTCCCCTGTCATAATGTCTTTAGGAAACACACCACGGTAGGAAGCAGAAATATGCGAATTGGCCCCGGAAATATTGGGAAAGGGTAGGTTTCAATGTCAAATTTGGGGATAATAGGTCTTATTGTACCCCCAAATTGCATTAAATCCTAAGAATATGACCATTTTCAAATGCGAAACTGTGGGCTTATGACTTCTTGTTCTTGTTGTATTCTTTGTAACTCAGGAAGGACAACTGCGGTAGGCATATTGTATTTTGGGTTCTTTTTAAGCTGGAATTGCTAGTAGGGTCACGCTGTGAAATATTGCGCAAAAACCACCTGGTAACGAGGTATTTACTCATGGTTTGATGGGTTGTGCTATGCTTTGCGTGTAAAAATATCTTCCAAAAGCAGGCTTTCATTACGTTTCTTTCGTCCCCAGCCACTTTCGTACATGGTAAAAAGTTGATTTTGAAGCCTCTGTTTGCAGCCTTGCCATTCTGTCATTTTTGTCAATAGTATCACCTGTACAGGTTTCATATGCTAATTTTTCAGACTATTTGTGTGCAGTGAATGTGTTTTTATGAGTACAGGTACGTTGTTTTCTGAATTGAGCTAAGTAGAGATCAAGAAGGCGTCCGCGGCTCTGAGAGAGTATGTTTCTACTGTGTTGTGCTACCTTAAGGTCTTTGAGCAACCTCCGTAATCTCCACTCAGAGTTGTCGTTCCTTTCTATCACTTACGATCTGCTATCACATGAAAATCCTACCAGATTTGATAGGATTTTTTTTGTTCTTGTTTAAGTATCATATTATAAAAAAAGTCATTTTCTTTTATATTTTCAACATAGAGTATAAGTTTAGGCTCATGATAAAAAATATATTACATAAATTAAAAATAAAGGAAAAAATAACAACGGTTAAATTATTGCACCACGTGGCTATGCTAGCATCACATGCTTGATTATGAAGGAAGGGATTCGATCTAGCTATGCTGTTTCCAGTTGAAACCTTCGCGCAGAGATCTGACAAGAACCAGCATGGCTCGATCAAATCCCTTCCGTTATAACCAATCACGTGATGATATCCGAGCCACGTAGTCGAATGATTTTCGCGTTGTTTCTTTTACTTTTCTTTAAATTAGGTACATGTAAAAAAAATTTATAATGAACCTAAACTTATTTATTATTTTTCAAAATATAAAAGAAAATGATACTATACTTTTCATATTATAATACTTAAAAAATCATTCCTGATTTGGAAGGATTTTCTAGTGATGGCAGTTGATATCGCAAGTAACCGTGGGGACCCGCAGATAACCGCTGCGTGGAGTTTGGTATTTGAGCAGTTGAGACAAATTATCATACATGCGAAAAAGGTTTATGTATTTTAGGCATTAAACGAAATGTTTTTATATGCGAAATAAGTGCATGCCTTTTGTATACTTTTGTTTTCACATTTGTATTACTTTTTATTTCACATCATACCATATCAAAATCTTCATTGATAATTCTTTCATGGGTTTCAATTTTGGTATATTTTAATATAAAACAGATTGAAAGAGGAAAACTGTATTCAAACAAAGAACATTCTTGTTGATGCATTACCTGGTAGATTTTTGTCTAAATTTCGCCTTAGACAAAACAAACTACAAATTTCAAACAACATATAGTATGAAATCATGCAAAATGAAATGAAACTGTTAACTAAAATGAATTTTTAAGGAGCAAATGGAAACGGCAATATTAACATAAAATGTTAGAGGTTAAGGAAATAAAGAGAAAAAAAACCAACTATTTGAATGGCTTCGAATTCTTCGAATTCGAATTACTCTATTGTTATGTTACAAGAGACACATTTAACAAAACAAAGTATTGAGCTATGGAAGCCTGACTGGCCTGGTCATTTTGTCTATAGTGGCAGCAAAACCAACAGCGAAGGTGTAGGAATAATTCTACACCCAAATAGTGATATAGAATTATCAAATTTCAATAAAATCATAATCGGACGATTAATTACTTCATATATCAAATTTCAAAACATAACAATCGCCCTTATAAATATATACGGGCCAAATAAAGATAATTTACACATTTTTTAAAAATTAAACGAATTCTTGTTTGCGAACAGCGATAAAAACTGTATCTTAGGCGTGGACTTCAATACTGTCTTAGATGCAGAACTGGACAAAAATAATGACAATTTAAGAACATATTTACAATGCAGGGAATATTTAAACGATTTGATTGATACTAATGATCTATGTGACATCTGGATAATAAAGCATCAAGAAAAAAGACAGTTCATTTGTCACTCCAATTGTAAATCACGCATTTTTTGTAGACTTAACTTTTTCTTAATATCTTAAAACCTATGTAACATAATATCAAAATGTAATATTAAACCTGCGTATAAAACAGATCATTCTCTTGTACAATTGAGTGTAGACAACTTATTATAAGAAATGGTTCTGGTTATTTCAAAATTAACAATTCAATCCTTTTAGACACCGAATGTCAAAACAGCACAAGAAAAATGCATAGATGACATAAATTCCTTAAAAGAAAATTGCAACACAAATACAAATTGGGAGCTTATAAAAACTTATATTCGCAATGAAACAATTAGCTATTGTTCATAAAAAAAAGAACGAAGAAACATTAATTTAATAAATCAAACATTTAGAAGAGGATTTAATGAAAAATAACTCCTCTGACTTGACTGATAAAATAATACAAAAACATCAAAACTAAAAAAGAAGAACTAGAACAACTTTATGAAAAAAGCTAATGGATATAGTTTAAAGCAATACAAAAAGAATGAAATAAATAGTTTGAAAACTGAGAAAAAAAGATTAATAAATTGATTGTTAATGAAAAAATATTAAAAGCAAAAGATAAAATACTAGATGCAAAAGCACTATATTATGAATCACTTAAAAAACAACAAAACATGAACGAGACGACAATTCTGATTTCTTTCAGGTGCAAATAACCAAACTCAGTGAAGAACATAAATCTCAATGTGAAGGAAAATTAACTGATTATGAGTGTAGGTGTGCATTCGTAGAAATGGCTAACAATAAAAGTCCAGGCTTTGCCGGACTGACCGTTGAATTCTAAACAATATTTTGGTCTACTTTGCAAGAACACTACATTAAATCATTACATTAGTCTTTTGAAAATGGTGAACTTATTGCCTTACAAAACAAGGTATTATAACTCGCATTCCTAAATCAGATAAAAACCTTGATTATATTTTTAATTTGCGACCAATAAGTTTGTTGAATATAGATTACAAATTGGCAACTAAAGCAATTGCAAACCGTATAAAAAAAGGTTCTACCACTTATAATAAGTTTTGATCAAACATGTTTCATGAAAAAAACATATATATTGGCGAAAACGTTAGATTAATTTTCGATGTTATTGAATATCTAGAGAATCATAATAAGCCTGGACTTCTATTTTTTGCAGACTTGAGAAAGCATTCGATAATTTGAACCATGCAATGTATCTTTATAATAAAATGTCTTAATCACCTCAATTTCGGGCCACATATAATTCAGTGGATTAGGGTATTTTATAATGAAAAGATATCGAAAAGATATTTATTATAATTTTGATGAGTTAAAATGTTTAAACGACATTGACTCTCATAATTTTGTTAACTTCTACTCACTAATATCTGCTATACCAAATGAATAAAAATCAACATTGTATACGCAAGGAATCAATACATTTACTATATCAGAGAAAACTTTTGTTGATATAATAGAAAACTCTAAACGTGTAAACAACACTCTCTCCAATAGACAGTTACAATCACAAAGTAAAATCGATGACAGTACAGAAAGAAAATGGAATTTATGTCTTAATTTAAAAGAAAACCTCAACTGGAGAACAATATATACACTTCCATATAAGTCAACAATTGATACTTACTTACGCAACTTTCAATTTTAATTCTTATCCAGAATCACTCCAACAAATAAGTTTCTTACGAAATGTAAATTAACAAATAGCAGTCCGTGTGATTTTTGTCAAGAAAGCGTTGAAACAATCGATCATTTGTTTTGGGAATGTCCATATAGCCAAATTCTTTGGACAGAACTGCAAACGTTCCTTAAACGAGTGAAAATTGACATTGACATAAATAAAAAAACTGCTTTCCTTGGAAATACAGACATCAAATTACACAGTAAAGTTCTCAATTTTATGATCATTTTGATGAAAGTATTCATATTCAATATGAAAATAAAGAAATGCATTTCAAAATGTAACATATTCTTAAATTATTTGGAATTAAGGATACAGACAGAAGAAGAAATTGCCCTTATTAAAAACAAAATTGAGACATAAAAATGGATCCACATCAATCAATATTTTTCAATTGAGACATAATATTCATATACAGTTTTCATACAACAATGCCCATACAATTACTAAAATATCGTTGTCGCATTTGTTCGCCTTTTCGTTTGTTCTTTATCAACTGTATGTTTTAATTGAAAAGTACAGAAACACAAGATGAACGAAATTACTATTGTTATTATATTTATCCATAATATACTGTTCAACATATAATATAATATATGTTGTGTGTGAGAGAGTGTGCGTGATGTGTGTGTGCGCGTGTAATTGTGTGTGTTTATGAACATAACTTTTATGTGAGAAAGGAAGTAAACTAATCATAAGAGAAATGCAAAATTCTACTTCTATGTTTATATTTTTTATATTGTGTTATTTACTTGCATATGTTTTTTTCTTGTCTGTGTATTCTTGCATGTTTATGTATGTGTTGGAGTATGTGTGTGCATGCGTGTGGTTAAGAGAGTTGGTACTTTATGAAAACGTTAAACCACTCATTTTGTACATTTCTACTTTGTGTTATTGAATACTTCATAAGAGTGCATTTATAAATGAGAAAAAATCTTATCATGCAGCCAATTCGAATCAGGAACCAATTTTTTCTCAGCAGACTGGTCTACGTTGATAAATTGTAGTCATATTCTGGTGTCAGTTTTCTGCAATTCTGAACTTTATAATAATAATCTCAAATTCTTAAATAAGAAATGGCATGCGGTTGTCATGAGTAAAATACATTAACTTAAAACATTTCCACAGGAAATCAGCTAATGTTCGTGAAAATATGCTACAGCATGTATGTTGACGTGATGGTATATTTCAGTTATGGCAAGTCGTAGTTTTTTTTGCGTTCTACGCTTTGATTTTGTAAAAACTAGCAACAAAGACGATTTCTACATGGTTATTCTTACATGCGTGTTGCTTAACAATTAAATACGCATCAGTGATACGAACGAATAGCGATATGGTATGGTAGGTGTTTATTTCAATCCAATACGCCATATTAGGCAAATGAAGTCAACATATTTTCACAAGAAATAAACAAAAACGAAGGCAAAGCAAATTATGATACGCACGCATAAAGATAGATGTGTTCATTTGCCATGGTCGTTGATAATTATGTTTTGAATAATTTATAATGCTTACCGGTTAAACGTTAAATGATAAGAACGGATTTCCTCAATTGTAAGACATGCCTTTTAAAATCTGGATAAAGTTTTGTCTTGTTTACAAAACCAAGAAACATTTACTATGTACCTAAAAGCATGATATTTAAAATAACACGCATAAAATGACAAATGATAATAAGTCATATAAGTTCAAAAACGCATTAGAAACTAGCGTTATATGATTGTTAATTGATAACTTCAATGTAAAATACATTTTTGCGAATTTAACGTAAGTCTATTTACATTTTCATAAGTGCATTGTTCACATCATGTGTTGATGTTTTCACCGTTTTGATTTATATGTCAGTAAAACATAAAAAAATGATCAAAATCCAATGAATCAATTTATTAAACATCATTTAAAAATAACCGGATAAAAATGCGGCTTTAATATGCACATTCGTGTGTTTTTTTTTCCTTTAGATAATTGTGGAATAAAAATATGCTTAAATTAACTTACTTTGTGCCAATGCAACTGAGAATAACATCAGAAAACACGATAGCCGCTTCATGGCGGCGCGTTGTTAGTGGCAGAGATAATTGCAGCCGCAATGATTATACAATAAAAAGGAAATCCGACTGATCGTCTTATATACAGGCCGATAATACAAATCTATGATTCGGTATTATTTTGGTCTGAAGTTTAAATAGTTATTGATATTATGGCAGCTGGTATTGTGAATCGTTTTTAATTAATACGGGATTATTATAAGCATACAATGCGGCGTAATTTCGTTTAGTATTTGCTGTGCAAGGATATTTATTACAAATGTCAAAAGAAGTATTTGTTGCCAGTTACTCCTAAAATAAACAACGTCTGTCACTTTGAGCTTTGTCTATTAATACAACAAACACACATAAAACGTATTATTACCGCTCGAAAGCGTCAGAAACAGACTCTCAATTATGACAGAATCTCGCAGTACTAGATTATTTGACGCATTTAAACAGCTTGTACATCTATATCACACGGGCCTGATTGAGGCTTATCCCGTGGAAATGGTATCCAAATTGAAACCTTTTGCTGCCATACTTATTGACACATCAGTCGTTGGTAAGTTATTGTTTTGCTTTGAAGAAAGGTATGACTAATTGTGTTTAAATCTTCAAATACTTTCACTCACGTTGTGTCTTTCGTGATAAAGATTTAACGATTAAAACATCACAACAATCTTTAAAAAATATAATTGAACATTTAACAAACACAACTGACATTGTAATTAGGACGTTATTGCAGTTTATTCTTTGCGTTGTTTCAAATTAATTGCAAAACCAAGTTATGAGCACATTATTGAGCACCATATGGTGTACCGGCTGCTAGCTGCTACGAAAATCCACGTAGTGGATTAATTTGTGAATATCCGCCGAATCTCATCTTGCAGGTAAGATAAGGTTGCTGATATATACATTATTGCATATTCGTTGTGTTATGCAACAAGACATAAAACTCATTTTACACGTGAGGCAAATTATGTGTTTGTTGCAAACGGTTTAGAACATAAGCTAGTGACAGAATTGCCTAAAACTATTACAGCGAATGTGTATCGTAAAGTTTGAATTTATTTCAATAGGAGTGACAAACTTCATTTTCATTAGCCAGGTTTAAATTTCGGGTAAACTTGTATCCAGGTCAAATCTTATTACCATTTATAAAGTCACATTTATGAATAAATTTTAACAAAACAGTGACATAATGTAAAATTGACAACATCAAGGTAATTTAGTTCAAGTTGGGTCTAAAAGATCACCAGATTAAGTCCAGATGAATTCATGTGCATATTGTTTTTATTGTTTACTTAAATTATTATATCTTCCTCGAATGAATTAGTTATTTAATAGTGTTTTTTATATTTATATATCTGAATTGAAACATAATTTACAACAGTTAAAAAGGTTAGGTCTGTTTTAAAGGTTAAGATCGCAATAAGTTCTCTGTTTTACTTTGTTGTACTCGTTCGACGTATGTTGTTTGAGTTTTGCTTCATTACTTAAATATACTAGTATGTTATTTAATGTGTTAAGTTTACTGTAAAACAAATACACATTTTGCAATCCACCGTACTCAAAATGGCACACCAATCGAGTAAAATGCCTTCTTTACAATAAAAAAAATAATGAAAGAACAGTGGTAAACAACTGTGAGAAAATTATCAATTTTTACATGGATTCACTTGAATTTCTATCCTTGCATGTACTAGTGCTCGTATGACATTAAATACAAAGACAACGCCTAGTGCTTTCTCAACAATCCAGTTTCTAATAAACTAAAGTCTGGCGTATGCTATCCAGACGGGTCACTATGTAAGTTTATGTTAGGCGTGTCATACGCCAAAAAAAGCTACTTTCCTCTTACGTTTATTTCAGGGCAAGACAATGGGGCCATTTTATGACCAAACTATATCGATTCCAACAGCACCACTTTTATAATTAATAGTTCTCGCCAGGTAATGGAATCGACAATACAAAATTACGTTGATAACTTCTGTAGCCATAGCCTACTGGGCGGTGCAAAGATTGATGTTTTTGACATGCTAACTAATGTCACGACAAGCGATCCGTCGTGACGAAGATTGGTAATAGGTATTGGTAATAGGTAATAGCTCTCGACGACTAGAAACGGGTATCTATGGAGCAATTAAATATAACCGGCCACTGTAGTGGGTGGTCACAATGCCTTACTGGTGGTGTTTCCTCTGGGTACTAAGTCACGCTAATCCCCACCCAAACTAGACGTAATGAACACGTAATAATTGTCAATTACACAAATAAGCAATGCACATGTCGATAGTAATAAACAAATCGTAAGATAATTACATTGAAGTGCAGATAAAAACCTAGACCTTCACAAGTGCAAAAATCCTTGACCGTGGTCACAGACGAAAAGACAAACGCGCCTTTTTGATACCGGTATTAATGTGCATAAGTTTAAAGTCTCAGGGAAATAATATTTCACACTCCATACTTCTTGAATTTAACATTTTACCACAACTATTATTGATCTTGGTGGTCTCAGGCCTAAGTCATAAAGACCACCGCAATCCGTCTCACCTATGACCGTCTCGATTGTTGAATAGTCTTTTCCCAATCAATATTTTGTTTGCTTAGGTGTTTTTTATCGTTCTATTAATTGTGCTGTGTTTTCTATCAATTGCTGCATTATTAAAAACGAATACCATTCTTTGTTATATAATTTGAAAATTCATACATTCAATAGTATACGGGCATCAAAATTGTTTCGAAAAAAGTACAACTTTTATGTGTTTTCATGATCATATGAAATATTTCAGCCTAAGAATCGTATCGTGACCGTCCATCCACCTGTATATACGTTAGAATGTACTTGTTACTCTCAACTCGAGGATGGAGGTGGGGGTGGGGGGTGCTACTTCGTGATAATGTGATATGTGTATACAATTTAAGTTTAGTTTGTATGATCGGTCAAGAAATGTAATTATCCTCTATTCCTATAACTTCGTGCAGCCCTATAAGATCGTGTACTTTTTTATGACGTAAACATCTTAGCAACATTCGAACGCACGTGCCCGAAAACTGTTCATGTTTGTAATGCAAGAATTTCCACAGCCGATGAGACAACAATAATGAGGAAAAAACAATAAATATGATATAAATTGTCCGTTTTTCTGACCTCGTTCCAAAGAAATAGCCTAAACAATGTTTAAAATCTGCACATTTCCTTCACCAGACGGCTATGTTTGTCAATGTTTTGATCGTAAAATGTTGTAAGGGTAGTTTCCCTTGGAGGCCCGTCTCGAAATTGGTATTGTGCTCTCTGTTATGAGTACTTTGCATTACAATACGATTGAAGTATGCTGTGTATGCGGAAAATTTTACCCCCAAATGATGACACGAGATCATACGTTAAGATCGTGTCCTGGGCCTATTGCGATAAATGTTCTCACTGCGTCCATTTGGGATTTTGTCACAAAACAACTGTCATTAGAAGGGATAGCAGCTTTTTATGCCCCGTATGAGAATAGAATTTTATTTAGCTATTTTCCGTTAGTAAATACACTTTATCTAGACCTTTGAATACAGTTATCACAGTTCATATTTCGTTTTTATGAAGACCAGTTTTGTTTAAACCATTCTTTTCAATACAGTTTATTCACGAAATTCATCTAAAACAACACATATTTAATCAGATAAATACATATTCACAAAAACATATATCGGTTATTAAAAACACATGCCAGGGCCTCGCTGTGACGTCATCAAAATCGGTGCACGATCTTATAGGGTAATTTTGTGTGACGCAGACTATAGTATTACCGTTCAGGTAAATAATACAGACGTAACAGAAAATGGTATAATTGTAGATTTTTTTTGAAGTCGTTTTTAACTATCGCTAATAAAGATTAACGTATTTCAGACTTTAAAAGCTGATTTCAAAATGTCTGAGCGGATTGTAGCGCGACGCGGACTTTCTCAGACCACCACCGAGCGCTATGTGCGCGGCCTCACAATCCCGATGTGCCTTCCGAAGCCATCTGAAGGCCAATTACCAAATAACATTTCATCTAATTAATTTTCTTCAGGCTGCCTGCCTTACGATTAGAAACTTAAAACAAGAGCACCGTATAACGGGTGCCACGCTCGGCTGCGGGTGCAGTTTTGAAGAAATAAAAGCTTGTCAGAATATTTTTTTAGAGGTCACAATGACCTTGACCTTTGACCTAGTGACTCAAAAATGGGTGTGGCATATAGAACTCATCAAGGTGCAGCTACATATGAAGTTTCAAAGTTGTAGGTTAAAGCACTTTGATTTTAGAGCCAATGTTCAAAACCTTAACAAAATGTTAAGGTTTTACAACGACGCGGACGGCGGACGACGAGCTGGCTATGACAATACATCGGGTTTTCTTTTAAAACAGCCGAGCTAAAAATCGAGTCACCACAAATATATAAACCGCATCAAACAGTGTACCGTTGCCTAATATGTAGCTCTTTGTTACGCAAAACCCTCGGTGAAGGTTACGTCACCCCCTTGTAGACTCAAACGATCTGAAGACCTCTTCACTAGCAACAGGAGCTCTGCAGCCTGGGCAGCACCGTACGAAGTCAACGTAAATACCCAAATGGCTCAGAGTACTGTTCTTATGATTTTGAGTACCGTACATTTACTTCTGTTGTTTTGCCGCTTTTATCTGCAGGAGTAGTGACCACTAGCCAGATTGCAAGTCTTAATATACTGGCGAACCGAGCGTCACCTAGCTAATGAAACGGAAAGGCACGATTTGAAAACTACCGATGTTTCCGAATGCCTTTCGTGTTTGACGAAATTTACCGATCATATATCTCTTCCATAATAACGTAAAACTATACGCCATTGCATTAGAGAGCCATTTCATGATATTTAACAATCTCCACACATGGTTGTCGTTCCTTGCTCTCACCTACAATCTCTGCGATCACAAGATAATCCTACCAAATTTAGTAGTATTTTATTTTATTTTGTTTGAGTATTATATTATGAAAAGTAGTATATTTTTATTTCATACTTTAAAAATAGTGTATAAGTTTAGGTTCATGCTAAAAAATGAATTACTTTAGTTAAAAAAAGTAAAAAATACAACGGTACAATTATTGAACCACGTGGCTAGGCTATCATCACGTGGTTGGTTATGAAGGCAGGGATTTGATCCAGCTATGCTGGTTCCAGTCAAATCTCTGCGCTGGGGCTGGATAATTAAGCGAAAAATAGCTTACCTTGTGAGTGAAATTCACTTTGCTTTGTTATTAAGGTTGTACATTTATACTAAAGGGAAGTAAATATTAATGCCTAATAAAAATTTAAGGGAAGCAACTATCGGTCACTATTCAGAACGAATCGTCCCGAGATCGTTCGTTACAGTTTCATAGGGCGTCTGAGAACCGATATGCAAAAGGAGTAAATACTTAGTTTGGTTCCGTGAACAGAATATGTTGATCAAAATAACATATATTATTGCTATGTCTGTGTTGAACATATCATTTGTTGAGAAATCAATGATTCATGATTATTCAAATCACAGGGAAAAGCCACATTTCCATATCATATAAGTAATTGGTATAGTATTAAGATGTGAGTTTTTTGTATGTGAATCATGTTATTTAAAACAAATTAGTTTTTTTATTTGAAAATGATGTCTTGAAACGTGAGTAGTGTTTATAATTACGCAAAGTTTTGCAACAATCTATGATACATTTGTCATGAGATAGAAATATGTATGTGTATTACAAAACTGGCAATTCGAATTAAGATGTATCTATGTGTAGTACATGTATATATGTCACTTCTAAAATCCCAAATTAAACACATTTGTGACACTTTGTACGTTATTGATGGCTGATGACTTATCTAGACTGCTGATATAATATTTACTAATATTGCTACTGTTTCTATGCACACATGGGTAAAGTATCTTTTTAGGAGGTTTCAGGGGGCGATAGGCTTATACATGAAAAGTATATTTTTGTTTGTGTTTTTTTCTAATACGAATAAACAATTATTTTTCTCCAACCTAATAGCAAGTGTGCTAAAATACTAATCGGATTCGCATTGCTGCGCTTGTCAAATTTTGAAGACGAGAATGTCAGAGAATTACTGAGGTCTTTCAGTATGATTTATAATCATGTTCAAATTTTCCTATAAAGCAATCTTTTCTTTTTGAATAAAATGTTTGAAACATACATTTTTCTTTATATTTTCTTTAGAAAACCCATGTCGATTGATTTGACACCCTCCATTGACCATTTAGTACCTTAACTTGATTCAAGATGAGACCAACTTTTAAAGAGACCATATTTCAAAGCTTCCAATAGAATTAAGAGTTATCAAGTATTGACTCTTAGCATTTTTTCAGAATTTACTCACCGTACTGTATTGTAATGTACTTTACTGTGAATTGCTTACTTAAAATTAATAGTGCCAGTATAATGCTTTTATATGAATAATATTTTACACAATATACTTTATTTAAGAAACTACACTGCTAAGTTATCGAATTGCATCGAATGCCTACGGCTTATTTGAAACGTTCTCGAGTCTGTTTCCTGGGACTAGAACCAGTACTTGGCGTCTATGGGGGAGTTCTAAAGAACGCTCCATAGTGGGGATCGAACTCGTGACCTCCCGGTTTCTGGGCGGAAACCATGTCCACTACGCCACGGAAAAACTACACTGCTTGAGAGGTCGCTAAAACAATTTGCTGAATAAATTTGCTTAAACGGAAAAGTACTCCCCAAAAGGACTTTGCAAATCTTACTGAATTTAAACGGGTAACATAGTGTAAGAAGTTGTGTTTTTCATCATCCATTGCTATCAGAAAATCTGCAGTCAATCATCTTGATTGCTTAAATGCTTAGCCAGTCCCATGACTTAAATATTTTACTACAATTGACAGTTGTGTAGTCGGATGATTTAAACATTTGATGACATGAAAACGCAATCATGTGTTCTTAACGTTTGAAACAGTGGAGTGTTGGGCAGTCGGATGATTCCAACATTTGAAAGTGGACAGCTGGAGAGTCGGATTATTTAAACATGTGATGACATGAAAACGCAAACCTTTGTTCTAAGCTTTACTGTTTACGTTGTTATTATTGCATGAATAATATTTATTTATCATTTTATTGGTATTTGTACTTGCTTTTATCGCTTCTGTTGTTGCATTAATCTTTTGCTATTGTTCGGTGTTAAAGTTTTAGCATTGCTGTTTGTGTTGATAGTGATGTTGTTAAGCCATTGTCGTCTTTGTTTGTCCGTGTTGTGCATGTCACCCACATAGTCTTTCGCCATTTAAGACATGATCGTTCACATTAAACACAATTGTATGTATGTTTGCATGCATTGAAACACTCGTAGTTAAACATGACTAAAATAATTGTTTGCTGGAAAAAGGTTTGTTTATTTACATGTAAACCTCGGACTATGTTTGCTAACAATATCCAATAAGCCCAAAACACAAACACACTGAAAGATATATCATGGACGAGTACAAACCAAAACATCGCTTGATTCTACATGATTAAACTACTTTAAAAATCAGTAAGTAATAATGAACGTGAATTGATACTTCAGGAAGAGTTAAATGACTATTAACTAACGGGTAAACAAGTACAATGTATTATATTTTGGTTAAATCAGTGATGTAATTGTCAGAAAAAATAATTCAATAAAGTAATTGATGTTCAAACATTGTAAATCTGATAAAGGGTACTCTATGATACAACGTTAAGGATGCCTCTAATGTTATAAGAACAATATAATATAGATGTTCAATGTGGGAGAAGTCACAACCTTAAATACCGCTTTCCGGGTTAAATTGCTCAAAATTTCAAAAGTGATGTAAATAAATAGCCTTTAAAGTTATATGTTTGTAACAAAACCCTTATAAAACGACCTTTTAAGTATTAGATCTTAAAACGCAGCTCTAGAAACCAATTGTATGACACATATGAAATTATGCTTCTAATATATAAGTTATCCACGTGTTGTAACACAACTTAACCCATTTATGCCTAGTGGACTCTCTCATCCTTCTAAATTGGATCATTCTATTTCCAAAATTAGGGATGTCTAATATATTTATTTCTATATTAAGAATATTTTTTTACAGAAATTCCGATAAGCAAACAGCGCAGACCCAGATGAGACGCCGCATCATGCGGCGTCTCATCTGGGTCTACGCTGTTTGCCAAGGCACTTTTTCTAGACGCTATGCATAATTGGGTTAACAAAAACGGAAACATCCCAAATAATTCAATCGTAAAGCGTGTGTAACTCTTAATAATTTTATCAATTTAACACTGTTATTCTTTATAAACAAATCTGTATTTTCATAATGTGTAACCCATTTGTGTCATTTCAATCTCTGATGTACAACGTTCTTTTGTGTTAAAAATTAGTGATATAAATTGTCATTTTGACAATCTGAGATCAAGTCCCTTTTAACTATTTACCTGCAGCAATCTTCTTTTTTACAATTCGAGTGCCTGTAATATCTTACAACTAAATTAAACAGTCGTTTACTAGTTTATATAGTAAGACATATCTGTAGCAAATTTCAAATTTAGATGCGATATAAAGATTAATTACATGCAATTGATAACAACATTATTAAACCTATATTGATCGTTCTGAAAAGTATTTACATTATGAGTAAGCGAGGTTGCTAAACATTACAAATACTTCATACATAAGTAATTCAAATAAATAATTAATAGCAGTTTTTAAGACTTACATTTACTTTTACTCGTCGCACGAAGCCATTGTGCGACAATAACAAGAACTCCAACAAAAATACTGAAAATAGAGAAAACGCTCAGTAATACAAATCCCTTAGTGCATTCTTTTTCTTTAAAATTTACAATTATATGAAATTCAATAAATGAGATTTCGAATGAACGTGTTTCATTCTAAAACAAAATATAATTAAAATTCATTAAGTCACACATTAATAACCATTTTTGTTTTCTGAAGAGTGTATTACTATCAAAAAACATTAATGCTATCCATGTTTGCATATTTTGATCTGTTTATGAAATTATGGATTAATATTAACATCTTAAATCTGTATATAAGTTGCATCCAAGCAAAATGCTATTCGTCTTCAAGACGATTACAGACAATACACGTCCTTTGATGAACAGACTTAGGATTTGGTATAGACCATATGCCACTTTCCATTCTCAATTTATGAAAAGATAATCTTATCACAGATAAGCTTAATCTAAAAAATGTAAAAAATAAGCTCATATGATTACAGTAATACTGATATATCTACGTTTGTTGTATGTATTATTGGAATGTATAATTTAAAAAATATGAATGATTTAACATTATCAGGGTGCAGTGACTTTGTTAAGTTTACAATTGTACGTTAATGGATGAAAACACACCGGTATGTGGAGCTTTTCTCCTAATAACTTTTTAAACCATTTTTGTTAAGACTTTCAACTAGTGCATCAAAGACAGTTTTGTATGCTGCTTATGCCAATATGAAATACATCATAATTTATTTAGTTAATAAGCCTGTGTTCTAAGCCAAATATTCGATGTGTAAGGCATTGATGTACATGGTTATGCTGTACGAAACGTGAAATTTTGATGGGTAGTCAGTTGGTTCCTTTTTCCTAGATCCTTATTTCTTATTCGAATAAGGAATAAGGAACTGTTCCTTATTCCTTATTCGAGCTCAACATATTGATATAGGGTTTTAAAGAAAAATAATGCATGCAATTCTTAAATAAATCAAAACAAAATAACTTGAATACATTTACCTAATGTCTTACGTTACGTATTCATGTTTCTTCCTCGCGCTTGCATAGGATTTCTTGTTTAAACCGAACCGATATTTTCTAATTCGAATACCAACTTCACGTCCAAAAAACCTAAAGCATATAACATTATTTTACATGTATGTGATATAAAAGTGCTATCTTGTACATTTCAACATCTCTGTTTTTATTTATAATCCAGTTCCTTTTTCGCGGTTGAATAAGATGTCACATAATCGTTCATTGTTCGTTGAGAACACACAGTAACAAACAAAGTTCGTTTTTCTTCATTTAACAGTGTGTAACTAATCGTTCGATTACACGTCATGTAGGTTGGGAATAAAAATATGTATTTATCACAGTACATTTCTTTTAATATTCTTTTGTAACTATAACATAGTGCCGTTTTCGAGGCTGAAAAAGGAAAGCGCAACAAGCTGCAATATCTAAAATTATCACTTATAACTACCGAGAACAGTGCAAGTTTGTCGGTTCCCACGACTTTTATTCGTGCGCCAATGTTGAAGGTCGCCGCATGTAACGTAGGCATCCTAGAGCGAAAAAAACGCGCTTTCGGAGATAGAAAATCTATTGAAATAAAACCACCCAATTACAGCTATGTAAGTTTTGGTTTTTAATTAAAAAAATCCAACAACATCAGTAACAACGAAATACAGAGTCATTTTTCGACGAAATTGTCCAGTCTAATAGAGGCACCTTGGCCGCTGCTTCTGGTTCAGTCTCACTTTAATGTGACATCAGTGACGTCACACTGATGCCAAGGCTGTCCTGAATATTTGCATTCGTCATGTGCCGAGGTTGAAAGTCGCCGAATGTAACGTTGGTCTGCATGAGCGAAAAAACTCGTATTCGCAATCAAAATATATCAAGGATGCGCGTCTTTTCGTTTAAATTATAAAATAAAATATTGAGGCATTTCGATGAAACTTTTCAGTCTTCTAGAGGCACTTGGACCGCTGCTTCTGGTGCAGTCTTTCCGGTGCAGTCTTTGGAGACGTGTTGAAATCATTTTGCATTCTTAATCATATCCCTTCGTAACAGTTTTCGTATGAAAACGGAACAAGATATCTAAAACATGTTTAGTTTTCAGCTATCATATAGTCTTGACGAACATTCAGGGTCAGATAAGACTGCAAGAACTGTACCAGAGATATAAATATCAAATCTTACACTAAACATCGCCAATAATAATGAATATTAAACTGTGCTATTCTAGAATGATCCGAATTTAAGTATCAGAAATGATGGCCTCTGAATAAGGAATTGGGCGTTAAGTTAGTTCCCTATTCGGAAGCCTGTATGTCGGACAGTCACTTTCGGATATGTTATATTTTAGATGGTGTGTGGGTTATTTAAGCGTGATTATGTTATATGGACGTATTCTGTCACATTTCCTTTTATATTCTATGTGACGATACACGCTGAAAACAAGTACTATGAAGACGATAATAAGGAAATGATATTGCATTCTCGAACAAAAATTGCAATCAACCAGATAATAGTAAATGTCGATGAAAATCATGGTTTATGTAGGTTCGAAGTTAAAAATATATATTGCAATATATTTCTACCTAGTATTATTTAATAATAACACAGTTCCTTATTCAGTGCGAATAAGGAATAAGGTATTGGTTCCTTATTCCTTATTCAAATCGAATATGGAACTGGCATTTTCATACTAAACAAAATATTTAAATGAACCAAAGAGGCGAAAAAATCAATGAAAAGCATTGTAAATGTAGGTTGGGTATCAAAAAATCAATTGCAGCCCATATCTACTAAGTTTTATTTAATGATAACATAGTTCCTTATTCGGATTGAAAAAAAAGTTCCTTATTCTATATTCAAATCGAATAAGGAACTGGCATTTTCATACAAAACAAAATATTAAAATCAATGAAAATCATTGTTAATATAGGTTAGGTATCAAAAACATTAAATGCAGTACATCTCTACTAAATTTCATTTAATGATAACCTAGTTCCAAATTCGAATTGAAAAAGCGAATAAGGAACTATGTTATCATTAAATAAAACAAGTAGAAATGTACTGCAATTAATATTGTTTACACCCGATATACATTTACAATAATTTTTGTTGGGTTATTCGTCTCGTTGGTTCAGTTTGAATGATAATTTATAGACAAAACATTCCAGTTCCTTATTCGATTTGAATAAGGAATAAGCAACCAGTTCCTTATTCCTTATTCAAATTGAATAAGGAACTGGATTATCATTACTTAAAACATAGTAAAATGTATTGCAATTAGTATTTTACATTTACAACCACTATATAAATAATAGGTTCATTTATATGTGGTTAACTTTGGATCATTTTTTTTATGTTTAAGTAAGAAAATGCCAGTTCCTTATTCGGCTTCTATAAGTAATAAGGAACTTGTTCCCTTTTTCTTTATTCAGCCGTGAATAACGAACTGGATTATAAATAAAAACAAACATGTTTAAATCTACAAGTTTGCACTTTTAAATCACATACGTGTAAAATATAAGTATATGCTTAGGTTTTGTTAATGTGAAGTTAGTATTCGAATTAGAAAATATCGTTTCGGTTAAAACAAGAAATCCTATGCCAGCTCGAAGAAGAAACGCGAATATGTAACGTAATACATAAAGTAAATATATTCGAGTTATTTTGTTTTGATTTACTTCAGAAATGTGTGCATTATTTATCTTTAAAATCCTGTAACACATTTGTTACGAGTTAATAAGTAATAAGGAACAGTTCCTTATGCCTTATTCGAATAAGGAATAAGGAACTAGAAAAAAGGAACCAACTTACTCTCCATCCGAACATTTAGCCTTTATCATATAGACAACGGCATAACAAGGCCCTGACCAGAAGTTTCCCAATATAACATAGCGTAATGTCGCCATATAGTTCTTATATTATATATATGCAAGACCTGTACAATGTTAATAAAGTAAACTCGGGTACCAGAGCAACTCTTCTTTACTGTACTTTTTACGATGGGAGATAAATCATTATAGTATACTAAGAAACACTGTGTAGGTTAGTTCCCTTATATTTCATTTAACTTCATTATGTGTGCGTGTGGTTTGTTTATGTCAGGTATTTTTTTTATACATTAATTGTTATTAGTTGACACACTTTCCAAAGTTCTAGTCAGTATGATTTGTTTATAATGAACATGCTTGTTATAAACAATCAAGGCTGATACATGATTAATGCTCATAGATCGAGTTTAACACATTATTCTGTGATATGATAGAGTAAATATATAGTTTACAATGTCAATCATTTTTCACCATCGTGATAATCATATTTAACTATTAAGAGACAACCCTAGTCGTATGAGTATGAGTATGAGTCGTATCGTTAAATTTATAGTACAATGTACAATTGATAATGAATACACAATTCGTACAAGTTGTTTTTTGGCCAAAGTGAATATTTGATAGTTAAAAGTAACCTTGGCTGGATATGGGTGATACACGAGACACGATGCTTTTATTGTTTGATCTCTTTTGTTAGTTTCATCACACTTACATGATAATTACGTTACAGTTCGGACTAGATATTGCAAAATCGCACATTTCAAGTTGCATTCTTAATGTTACCGTGACATTTGATGTATAGAAACTAAGGTACACGGTTATATACCGTCTGCTCATTCTGGTCGTTAATCGGAAGTTACTTGAAAATACATGATGAATAATGTATATTCAGAACCCTTTGTGTATGCAATGTATTTAACTTTGTCCTCATATTCCGACATTTACCCCTTTAGAACAGCGACGATGCACGCATGGTGTCGGCTTGTCGTGGTAAGTTATTGTGTTATGAAGCGATGAGTGACAAATATACGCCCGGTTAATCTAAGACTCACATACGTACGTACACATTTGTGATGTGACCACGGAAATAAACAATGAATGAAATAAACACACCATAACGGCTGGTGTTTAGCAATAATGCTTCTGTTTTGTATCCCAACGTAAATTTAGCATAAGAAGTTTAATAAAATGAGCACAAGGTTGATAAGAACACTGTGCATGATGTTTTTCATGTATGAGTAAATTCTGAGTACCAAGTTTAATTTGTATATACCCATTTGCGGATTGCCCCTTTAATATATGATATAATGCATCAGTTTTCGGCGCAGACGAACTTAGCATTGTATCTGAAAATCTTACTAAGTATTCACATGGTATGATTCTTCCCGCGATAAATCAGGCAAACCTTCGGTTTACTTAACCCATACATGTTTCAAATAAAATGTGATTGCGTTGCGTGAACTTTATCATTTGTAGATCTTATTCAATCTTAAGGTTTAGTGACTTTCACCGAAACTTAAATAAGTTTTTCCCGATCCCCACAATTTAAAAAAAGGATATTTAGCGATCATAAGAAAATTTTATTTTAAGTACATGCTTCATAGAAAACTTAAACACGGAAAGTCCCAGTGACGTAAATTATGACAAATCGATTTCTCGCATTTGGGCGTTTATACCTGTTGACATTTGCACTTTTTCTATGTTTTAACATCATGTCCACGGAAAACAGATGAAGTCTTACTATGTTTCAGCTAAACTTATATTACTTTTGAACAAGAGCATTTACAGTTTTTCAAGCAATATAGTCACAAAACGTTAAAAAACACGAACAAGTACAATGTAAAGATAATGCAGTGCTTTTATTGTTTTTTATACGAATGTGAACGTTTTCATAACCAAATCTAATGTCCAAGATCACTGAAGTAAAGGAATACGATTTTGTTTAAATATTAACCCAACCTCTGGCCTCTTATAAAAAAATATCTTTTTATACTGAATACATGCCCCGTCAACCAACCTTGTCGTCCCTCTGACCCTGACCTTTGATCTCTTGAATTGAAAATAATTTCAATTGACGATTAAAAACAATATTTTAACCAGATCAATATTTGTTTCACTTACTGCTTTAATCAAACGATACGAAACGTATCTAAAGTCCTCGTGTTATATTGTCATTTGAGCATATCGTAATTGCGTTTTGATCGCGTTTTACACCTTAAATTCAAAATCCCTGTGATATTATACATTATCTATGTACAAACATAGTTGGTTGCTTATTCGGGATCTGTATTTTGGAAATTTTGTAATAAATGCATAATTTATTAATAATACAAGTGTTGTTTTTTCAAATCGATCTGCCCATGAAGCTTCTTCAATTGGTCCCACTAAATTGGTCAAGAAATGGGAAGAACACGCATGTGCCATAACTTAATCGGGTACAAAGTGGTATTTGGTAGGAATGAAATGGATTACAATTTTGTTCTTGTCGATGGTGTGTCGAGCAGCAAAAACGTGCTCGAACCTTTATTCATATATGAGTTCTTAGTATTAAGATTTTATCTGTTCATTATGGTTTGCTACGACCCACATTTTTAGACATCAAGCTCATATAATTACATTCCACGAACAGCGAAAATTTATCCGGGTGTAATATCTAGAATAAATAAATCAAAATTTATGTCATTCATAAAATCGGTTTTCGAAGAAGGAAAAAAGAGAAAAGTCAAGGTAACATACTTGAAACTATACGATTTATACATTTTTAAGGTATTATTGTTTGCGTGTTTTGTATAATGTTTGACTACATTAAAAACTTCAGAGACATCCTGCTCACAAATTTACATTCCATGAACAGCCCAATAAACGTTGTTCGACCAAAACGTATTTATGGCAAAATAAGGCAAAACTGATTTTTATTTATAAACTTGGTTTTTACGAGGATATTCACGGTAACATAGTTTGGCCGATGTTATCAAATCGGTTAAACTAGTTAATCGTATGATTGTATATGGAGTGTTTTTCAACAATATTATTTTTATATTTTACTACGTAATTCGGGTGTTGGGATATATGAGTGTGTTTGATTCAGTTAAGTGATTGGGCAATTAAACATATAGCATAATGCACGTACTTTCAGGAACATATTTTAAACTGTTCGAACGTGGTGTACTAGTATTGCGTTAGTAGTATAACTCTTCATTAAGATTGTAGGGGCCGTTTTACAGATTTGGGCATATAGTAAAGCTTGTCATTAAATGCTTTTAATTGATAAATTTAAAAATTGGACTTAAAAATATCCAGTAAAACAAACAAGAATGCAATTACAAAAAGGAAAGAAAAGTAACCCTTCAACTGGGATCGAACCACTGATCCCTGGAGTCCTGGAGTAAAAAGTCTCTCGCTTAGACCACTCCACCATCCGTGCTCATGCTATGAGCTGATATATTTTTTTACTTATACATGTATAAGTGACCCTCGAAGTTTCCCAAAATATTACGATAACAACAGAACTTTTCACATTATTCAATCGTTTCGCGTTGCCACGCTTTATAATTTTTAGGTGTTCAAATTGTCAAAAGATGCATTTAATGGATATTTTAGAGCATGTTAAATGTTCAGTATCAATATTTTCTCACAAATATCATATCATAACTAAATATCATAACTAAAACGAAAATAAGCGAATCCGAAACAATTTTTTGTTAATTTCGTTAATTTACCAAAACGTGAAAAGGCCCCTTTAAGATTGCAGTGCTCACGAACTGTTCGGCCCTGTAAACGAATATTTGTTGGTGTTAATACAGAAATTATTCATAAACATGCAATTTATGCAATTAAATGTTTCAACTAATATGGCAATGGTAAGTTATGGTTTTAATTATTATATATATAACTTAAGTTATCCGACTGTAAAATTAATAGCCCAACGGGTTTAAGTGTTATAGCAATATATCTATGATCGAATAAACGTACAGTGCAGGTAACCGGTGCCGGGGGGGGGGGGGGGGTTGTTTAACGATTAGTTGTATGAAGGTTATTTTTCTCTGTGTTTAACAAATATCATGCAGGAATAAATCAACTTTTCCTGTTCACTGTTTGATTGTAATAGTATTTCCACTTAAAATCGACAACAATATGTGCTAACGTTTGCAAATTATGTTCCTACCGTTTGAACTAACTATTTGTATCAATAAACGTAAATCAAACATGCACATACTCGCATATTGCGATAAATTAGAAACACGAATATACACATACAAACCCAACATTTGTGTTAGATGCAAACATATACTTTGTATGCCAGTTTTCCTGTATATTTCGTGTGAGTGTTTTGTATATAATGGCTTAATATGAAATGTTGTAACTGTGTTTTATTGATTTTGTGCTATTTGTTTACTTCATCAGGTTTAATATTTCTACAATAAATGTATGTGGAATGTTTGATTAATGCAACATGAACACACTAAACTCAATGTTAATTTGGCAATAGGGAACCATGATCGCTTGAAAGTTGTGAACAACTTTGCGTCATTAATTAATACTACCACGTTCTGCTTATTAAAGCGTATGTAATTAAGTTTGTTCCCCATGATAAACACATCAGTATTAACCAATGTTCAGCATTCTTATTCGTTCGATTAACTACGTTGCGGTTTGATGCCTTTAAGATGCCCGTGATAAATGCAAGCACCTAGTTAAATACAGTAAACATTTAGCTGCTGCAAAAATCGAGTCAGCTCCGACATTGACACTGAATTTGGATTGTATTGTACAACCGCGAAATTACTGTATGCACAAAATCACAATCGGTCTTAGTTGAATAAACATGACATACAATATGAAGTCTGTATCGTACTATTTTATTCACGTGTTGAAGCATACATATGATGCAGGATGGTCCGATATTACAAGGGTTTAACGAGCAAAGATGGCTGAAATGTAAAGACTAAAATATGTGTATAACCTTCAATTAAATGACTTATTGGATATATATTTGCTGCTCATTCGTACATTCGACTGCGACAGCAACGAAGACAATACAGGATATATTTTTTTAGTTGAACATGTATGCCGCTCTATTTGAGTGAAAACTGGGATTACGTTATATTCAATTTATATTTTTATTATTTTTGACTTAATTAAGAAATAAAAATGTAGGGTTTAACCTCTGGAGGCTTTTGTACGTATGAGTTGTACACTGTATAACAGCCGTCTATGCTGCACTTTTCTAACAATAAGGAATGCAAACAACACTGTTTAAAAAAAAATAAACTTGAACGAAATAAACAATTCTTTATGCAACTCCGAATTCACTACATAAATAATTATATATCTATTCGTATCAAGGCAGTTGTACTATTTTCATCTTAACACTAGGTTTTATTACAGTTAATTATTTAAAGTGCTAAAGGTTTACTTTTTCAATTCATTATTTATGAGCCTTTAACTGTAGATAATGTAACCAATTATAAGTACAGAAAATAACAATAAATGCTTCAAAATGTCTTAGTGAAATGTCACAGATTATTAATTGTAGTATCATTTTTAATGAGCTCTTTCAAATAATCATAAGATAATATAAAGCGTTTGCATTAAATTTTATTAAAGACCTGCCTCTAAGTTTCGGGATGGAACTGAGCTGATTACCAAACATAGGTCGTCCTTTTATACACGCGTATCGGCACATGTGGCCAAACATGGTCATTAAAGGCCAAAACTGGTCATTGAGCAGGCCGCTTGGTCATGGGCACCTTAAAGTGAAAAATTGGGGCGACCAACTGTCCAGAACTAGAACGCTCACTAAGCAACGTCTAGTACGTAAGAAAACGGATTCAAAGATTGGACATAATCAGAATCGATGTGCCTCTTTAAACAACGTATACAAAGGGTGACATGCTAGGACATGTAAACATTACCGTTTATCTACAATGAGACATCGTAAAGATTGCTTTTGGTTAAAAGAGATTACTCATACGACCATAAAGCACCGGGAAAAATGGCTGACAATTAACCAGCGTCTCATGGAGAAGTTAAGATTAATCGTTAAATAATCGGGATTATTTCCATTGTGGTCCTTGGATATTGATGGTAGTGACATAGAGAGGCATGAGATGAATATCAGAGATTTGAGTTATAAAAGACAATTATTTGCATAAAAAGGTAGATATATTAAAATGTGGATTAATAAAAAACTAACTATATAGATCTAAAAGAATTATTACATATTAAGAAGATGAATACATGCACAGTACATATCACACAATGAGATCTTTATCACCGATATTAAAACGATTTCCATGATAATCATGTAGAAGCAAATGTATAACTATGAAAAAAGCAAACATGCTTTGACCACGTCAGTTATCATCTCTGCAAGTTTGAATTGATATGTTACTCGACGTAAGAATGCTATATTCAATCAGACAAAATGTCTCGTGAGTATGAGATGATGATCACGGGGATTATAAAGGTTTACAGGCACACTCCAGTTAAATTATTTTAGTTAGATCATGTATTTTATGGTTGGTTTAAGTCGAGTGCAAGTGTTCGGAAGCCCAGATGGATATACAAAAATGGATAAGAAATACATTCATAATGTGTAACCAAAGAAAACATTTAAATATATATAGTCAACATCGAAAACCACATGATATCATAGACATGTTATTTATTAATAAAGCACTGCAACTACAGAGCCGCTTTATTGCATTACTTATCACAGATTTAGCAATAAAATGTGAAATATTTGACATAAAACCGCTATTAGTTTTCACATAAAGGTTATTCAGCTGATAATATTTGAATAATATTCGCTGAGCAAATAATTAGATAACGAAACACGTGCTAACATGTTGTTTATATTCCGCTCGTATAAGTAAGGACTTAGCTGAGATATTGTACAAACAAAAATCGAAGAAAGTGTCATGAAGACTGTGGACAAATTGTGACTTCCTGCTAGTTCACAAGGTTTCACAATGCATGACTTGAAGTATTGGACTACCATATGATGTTACATGACTAAAACCAAACCTCTAGGCCCTTTTGTTTTCATACGATTTGTCTAATTCTTCACTATATGCATATACATGGAACAACAAGTAACAATAAAGGCGGGGAAAATTTTGAGAATATGAAAATTATTTAAACTATCATGTGGAGAAACATCACACATATTACTTACCAAATATGAAAAGTCCGACCGTTGCGGTTTCAGAGAAGTTTTTAAACGTTATCGTTTGACCGGTAATCCAGTACAAAAAACCTTGCCCTTGCGATGTTGTGTCGAACAGACGTGCTGAAAATCTTATTCAGAAATGAGTTATTGGTATTGGGATTTGCTTTTTGCATTATGGTTTACTGCCGCCCACATCTTTTAGACATCCACCACATGTCATTTCATTCCGCGAACACCGCAAATATCTGTATTCTACCCGGGTATATCTTTAGATATTTACAAGATGTGTTTTTGAAACACTATGTCCCCCAATATATTTGATCTTTGACCTTTGACCTTAAATGATGACATTGACATTGACCATTTTACCACTCAAAATGTGCAGCTCCATGAGATTCACACGCATGCCAAATATCAAGTTGCTATCTTCAATATTGGAAAAGTTATGGCCAATGTTAAAGTTTGACGCAAACCAACAAACCCACAAACCAACAAACAGACAGGGCAAAAACAATATGTCCCTCAGTATAGACTGGGGGACATACAAAAGCAGAACTAATGTCAAACATTTAATCGATTTTCGAAGAACGGATACAGAGGGAATTCAAGTTCAGCGATTCGGAACGATTTGATTAGAAAATTATTTAATTTTATTGTGGTTTATGTGGTTTTTTGTCCATGGTTGACTTTCTTACACACTTTTGAGACATCCTGCTCACGTTATTACATCCCACGAAAAGTAACAAATACTGTATCCGACCTTCAGTGTATGTTAGGATAAATAAAGCAAAACTAATGTCATTTATTAAATCGGTTTTCGTAGAATGCAAACAGAGGAAAGTCAAGGTAAACAATAATTTGAACGATTTGATTACAAAGTTGTTTCTTGTTATTTGGTTTACATTCTTGTGTCAATTTGTTGACATCCTGATCACATAAATACATTCCCCTACCCGAACAACGTTTCGGCAATAATTAAGCAAACCTGCTTTCATTTGTCAACATTAGTTTTTACATCACGAAGAAAAATGACAGTCGAGGTTTAGTGTTTTGAACGATTTGATCAATCATTTGCTTATGAATGGTTTGGTTGTATATGGAGAATTTTTCACCAATATTACGTTAACAAGTTGCTACGTAATTTTCCCATCGGGGGTTTGGACAGGTGGAAGGGGTATGCATGATTCAGTGTGATGATGGGAAGATTAAACCATATAAATATGGCAAGCGAAGTGTACATTATTGTCTTAAACCACGGTTCAAAGTGCCGTTTGCACATTAATTCCTTATAAACCCGGGTTCAAAACTTTGAACCGCGGTTTAAAGTGTGTCTAAAAGTAGATACAAATCTGTTATCTGAGACAACCAATCAGCGGAGCTTAAACCACAATTAGAAGGTAAATGCCTCGAAATCATTGGTCATCTCTTAGCTATAGGGTTAAGAGACTTTGAACTGCCGTTCAAATTCTTAAACTGCGATGAAGAGGCGCGGAATGCACATAAATTATTTAACTGTTAATTATATAGTCAAGAAACTTTGAACCCGAGTTCAAAGTGCCGTTTGCACATTAATTCATTAAACCCGATTGGGTCGTTTCTTAGCTGTAGGGTTAAGAGACTTTGAACGATTTTATGGCAAGCGAAGTGCACATTATTGTCTTAAACCACGGTTTAACAGTTAACTAAGAGACTTTGAACCCGGGTTTAAAGTGCCGTTTGCACATTAATTCCTTAAACCCGGGTTCAAGACTTTGAACTGTTCAACATTAATACCCTGCTCCTTACGATAATGGCTCTTATGCTTACATGTTTGTTGCCTGCATCACTGCAGAATATTAGCTGTTTTCTCCCGATATGTTATTAATTTTGTAATATCAACAACTTGCTTAATACGTGTAATAAATTGCTTATTTTTTATGCCAGTTGTATTGGTATGTGTTTATGAATGATGAAGTTTTGATGAAATATCATTAAATTGTAAAAACTATGTTCATGCATTCTTTTATTGCACAGACTAAAATTAAACCTATCTCGCCAAAACCACTGGATGCGCGAGAGTTTGCCTATATTTGGCGAGCTGCCTATCTCTGTTATCTCTGTTATCTATGTCTCTGATAAAACTAATTACTGCTGTGTTGTTTTTTTCATCCTTTCCATTTGTCTCTTTTATATGTCTGTCAAGTACAGGGCATATTAAGGCTCGATTGGTCATTTTCGGCTCGGGTACTACTTACATGTACCCCGGGTACTCTTAAGTATACTTACATATACCCCGGGTACGGTAAATATACTAAAACGTACCCGGGAATTTAAAGCTTAATCGGTCGTTGTCGGCTATTTTTATGTCCCCCACTATAGTAGTGGGGGACATATTGTTTTTGCCCTGTCTGTTGGTCTGTCTGTTGGTCTGTCTGTTTGCGCCAACTTTAACATTTTGCAATAACTTTTGCTATATTGAAGATAGCAACTTCATATGCTTGTGTATCTCATGAAGCTGCACATTTTAAGTGGTGAAAGGTCAAGGTCATCCTTTAAGGTCAGAGGTCAAATATATGTGGCCAAAATCGCTCATTTTATGAATACTTTTGCATTATTGAAGATAGCAACTTGATATTTGGCATGCATGTGTATCTCATGGAGCTGCACATTTTTAGTGGTGAAAGGTCAAGGTCATCCTTCAAGGTCAGAGGTCAAATATATGAGGCCCAAATCGCTTATTTTATAAATACTTTTGCAATATTGAAGATAGCAATTTGATATTTAGCATGCATGTGTATCTCATGGAGCTGCACATTTTGAGTGGTGAAAGGTCAAGGTCATCCTTCAAGGTCAGAGGTCAAATATATGTGGCCCAAATCGCTCATTTTATGAATACTTTTGCAATATTGAAGATAGCAACTTGATATTTGGCATGCATGTGTATCTCATGAAGCTGCACATTTTGAGTGGTGAAAGGTCAAGGTCATCCTTCACAAGGTCAAGGTCAACCTTCAAGGTCAAACGTCATATAGGGGGACATTGTGTTTCACGAAGATAGCAACTTGATATTTGGCATGCATGTGTATCTCATGGAGCTGCACATTTTGAGTGGTAAAAGGTCAAGGTCATCCTTCACAAGGTCAAGGTCATCCTTCAAGGTCAAACGTCATATAGGGGGACATTGTGTTTCACAAACACATCTTGTTTTTAGTTAAATATATTCACATTTATGTCAATTTTCTGTAAAATGGCCTCTATATTATCGAAACTCATACTCACAAAGCATGTTGAGGCAGTTTTTTTTTTAAATAGAAGTTTGTTTAAGATAATCGGTAGCGCGTTTTACGACATAGGATTTTAGGCGGGAATACAACTCGAGTACAGTCTAATATCGACCGGGTACGATTTAGTATATTTACCGTACCCGGGGTACATGTAAGTATACTTAAGAGTACCCGGGGTACACGTAAGTAGTACCGGAGTCGACAATGACCAATGGAGTCCATATTTAGGGATTAATTATGTCATGCCTGGGGTCGGGCAGCTTCCAGTACTTTGTCCGGAGTTTTAGTCTTTAACTATATCACCTATTCACATGAAACTTCATATATGCATATATGGATAAATCTCACTGATTAGAAGTTCAGTGCACAAGAACTATAGCTATAGCCCCTTCATTACTTTATTTATCTCACTTTTTTATTGTCCGGGTCATAACGTAATTACAATAAGACCCATTTACATCAAACTTGGAACAAAGGTAGGTTGTGGTGTATAGAAGTGCAGCGTTTAACAATCAGAAGTCGAGAACTCTGGCTTGCATATTTCACAATTCTATGCCTTTGTTGGTTTCACATTTTTTGTTGGTTTCCTGTTTTCCTGAAACTACTAGTTCATGATTGAAAATTAAGTTTTTATTACATTTAGAAAGGAAATCATACTGCTTGTATGGGTTATATAAAATATTTCAGTTGTGTGTGGTATTTTGTATTTTATACACAATAATGAAAAGTGATATAAATCCTTGGTGTTATATGTCTGTTTGTTTAGAGGGAAAACGACAGCATAGGAACTAACGTCTGGGATATCATATCCTTAACAGAAAACAAAACAGTTAATAACTGAAACTGCAAATATAACTCAAATGTATTTAAACATCATCGATTCTATTGGAGAAGTGGTGTGTCCCATAATTGAAACTAGCCAGTACAGTATGTTTCAAGAAGACTCCCGCATGTCTCTGCTAATAACGCTACCAGTGCACGGTGTTGTTAAAGATAAAAAACAAACAACTACAATAACAAATAAATGAACCTAACACAGTGCCCTATTCAGGCATTTTGTGTAAAAAAAAACAACTTGTGGAATGTAACCGGTACAATAAGGTACGACATTGCACCGAAAATGTTTGCAAGCTAAATTTCTAGGAAAAAAACCTCCAAAACTGTTACACGGGAATAAACAGCAAAAGAAATACAATTCCGAATGACAATAATTATGCTTCCAATGTTATTGTCTTTCTGAATTGTATTTATCATCACAGAAATGGATAAAAGCAACGTTTGGATTATCAAAAGGTAAATGTAATATATTTTCGAGATAAGTCACTATATTATTTATACAGTCTTTCAAAATTATGAAACGTTTTAAATTCATCTTTCCAGAAATAGCAATATGTGGGTCTAATCTCTTTCAAAAAGACATTTTATTCAACGTAACGTACCGAGTTAAGAAAATTCAAAAATTATAAATTGATTTTGAAACCTTTAAAAGAAAACATTAACAATTATTTAATAAAGTTTGGTGTCTTTTACTCTTTATACAATGGAATATATTGCAATGGGTATAACCTGTTTATTGAAGTCTGACCCCCCCCCCTCCCTTCTCTGGTCAAACTCCCATTGGAGTTCTTTATAAATTGGAGTTAAACGGGGATCCCCCGTCAAACTCCCATTGGGGTTTAATTTAAATGGGGGATTGACGGGGTCCCCCGTGAAAACCCCGTTGGAGTTTAATGGATATGGGAGATGGACGGGATCCCCCGTCAAAACCCCACGGGGGAAGAAAATCTACAAACACTTTATTTTCTTATTAAAGTACATATTTCTTACAATTATAACTTAAACTCGGTATTTGTAAACATTGAAACAGAAAACAAAGCATAATATTTAAATTACATTTTTTGTAAAATATAGGTAAAATTCTCCCGTCTGGAAAAAACTCCCGTTGGAGAATTGCAATTCTTAACGGGGGAGCCAAAACTCCGTTGGGATCCAACGGGGGATGGCAACTTTATCATCAAATAACTCTACTTTCCAAAAACATTTTAACTCTTTTTTTTTCAATTATATGTATGTACTCATTGCCCCCTACAAATATGCAAAATTTCATAACAATTGTTCAATAAATAAAAAAAATAAGTTTGCAAATAATCTGGATTTGCAAACTTAATCTGGATACTGTTCAAAGTCTCTTAACTCTATAGTTAAGAAACGACCGATTACCGACATTTGCCTTCTAATTGTAGTTTAAGCTCCGCTGATTGGTTGTCTCTGAATTATGTAGATAAGAGATGTGTATCTATTTTAGACACACTTTAAATGGCAAGCGAAGTGTACATTATTGTCTTAAACCACGGTTTAACAGTTAACTATAGAGTTAAGAGACTTCGAACCTTGGTTCAAAGTGCCGTTTGCACATTAATTCCTTAAACCCGGGTTCAAGACTTTGAACCGCGGTTCAAAGTATCTTAACTCTATAGTTAAGAAACGGCCAATGTAATCGTGACATTTGCCTTCTAATCGTGGTTTAAGCTCCGCTGATTGGTTGTCTCTGAGTTATGTAGATAAGAGATTTGTATCTATATTTAGACACACTTTGAACCGCGGTTCAAACTATTGAACTCGGGTTTAAGGAACAAATGTGCGGTTACACGTACAATGAATCCGATGTCGGGAGATCGCCGAGCGATAACTGGGCGTTGATCGTCCGATCTTTTTCGGACGCCGGACGCCGCCCGATGATACAAAACGAACCGGTGTCCGTGCGATCATCGGCCGGGCGCCAGCCCCATGAGCTTAAAAATTCGTCGTCCGCTGTTCGGTCTCTATTTGTGACTGAGGTAAAACCCTGGGTAAGGGTATCACGTTTAAACGTTTAAACGATGGCGTTTCGTGTTTTGCTTAAAAACGTTTACAAAAACAGTAAACGTTTAAACGACAGTCAATGTCCACAGAATCCATTTTAGTTAATTACATTACGATGTTGCAAAACTAATTAAAAGCTGCTGAAAAAGACTCGTATTTGTATCACGTGCGCCAGATGGCTCTTATTCACAGTACCGTAGACATAACAATACACCTGTACGACCTAGACGTCTTGAATATTTAACCCGCATCGGCACGAAGTGCTCGGGAAAAGTTTCCCGCTATTTCTTGCATTATCATGCCCCTAATCGTCTTGAACATTCAACGCGCGTCGGCATGAAGTGCATAAGGAAAATTTCCCGCCGTTTATTCATCGGCATTCATTTTTAATTTAATGAACAGATACTCGTTTTGATGTACATATTGTTAAGTAAAACAATAAAAAAGATTAACACCGGCGTACTCTTATTGAAGAAATGAGGGTTAACTATTAATTCATCTTTGTTACAAAATATAACGGCATGTAAGTAGAAAACGCGTAACCCAATGGTTAGACAACGACGAGAACAGTTGATTTTAATATGACGTCATAGGGTATGTAAGTCTCGTTTACTTTCAATTTCGCTTTTGAACTTCCGGGTACGTCAGCTATAGCATTGAAATGGTGTATTGCTTTGCCATTCATTGTAACCTAGTAGCAGGAATTTCAATTGAAGCACAATCATGCTGTTTTATGCTTTTGATTTTAAAATTGATGGTCAATTGACTCATGCAAATAATCTGCATAGCATCATTTTGACACAAATGTAACAAAGAAACTAACTTCAAAATATATTTCTTATCATACAATTATTGTTTGCATAGTATTTCATTTTAGTATATGCAAAACAACATTTACAGACTATATAAAAATTATTCAGGAACAGATAACTTCATTTTTTGACCCCTGATTATTTTATTTGACCCCCGAAAAAGTCAAGCATGGGGTAATTTGACTCCTGGTTTACACAAATCTATTGAAATCCCTGTAGTAGTGTTATATACATAAAGAGATTGTAAAAGCAAGACCATCTTTTACATCACACTGATTTTAATTATAGGAATGGATGTAATTGCACGCTGTATGCAAAATGGGTAATTGATGCATATTTTTTAATTGTTTATACTATAAATGCATTACAACATTGAAAATGTAGAAATAATAGTTTTACCTAGGTAGAAATCCTTGATAGATGAACACGCCTCCTGGATAGTCATGTCTCTGGCAGTGTAGGGGCACTTTACTTCTATGATGTCTGCACTACATGTTGCTTGTCCATGTTGTTGATGAACTAAACCCCTAAACACGCCTTCGACAAAACCATCTGGTGATGCACCCAAGACACCAGACTCATGCAGCCAAATTCCTGTAATAAAATGATAGAACATAAGATATGACCTTAAAAATTACTTTTATTACAAAGCATAACTGCATTAACAGCAGAATAAGCACATTATGAAATTCTATTACAACTAAAGATCAATTCAAACTTATAAAAAACACATTTTTCACTTGCCTGTCGGGCGTACAGCGACTCCTCCAACCTTACAGTATTCAGCTATGCACACCTGCTCATGTGTTACCCCCCACTGCACAGGTGCCCTTTTTTCCAGGTTATACGCGCTCAGAAGTCTTTTTTTCAAGGACACTGTCAGTCTTGAAAAAAATATACAAACACTTATTTATCTTATATGTTTATTTACATTAAACAACAGTATAAGTAACGCTCGATTGGTCATTGTCGGCTCGGGTACTACTTACATGTACCCTGGGTACTCTTAAGTATACATATATGTACCCCGGGTACGGTAAATATACTTAAAAATACCCAGGCTATTTTAGACTGTACCCGAGTTGTTTTCCTGCCCAAAATCTGATGTCGTCATAAATGCTACCGATACCGTTAAACGATATTGTTTATCTTAAACAAACTTCTCTTCAATTAACCCATTCATGTCTAGCGTCCTGAAAAGAGGACATTGCAAACAGCGTAAACCCTGATGAGACGCCGCATGATGCGGCGTCTCATCTGGGCCTACGCTGTTTGCTTAATATATAGAAATAAATATACTTAACATCCCTAATTTTGGAAATAAATTGATCCAACTTAGAAGGATGGGATAGTCCACTAGGAATAAATGGGTTTAAAAAAACACTACATCACCATGCTTTTTGAGTATGAGTTTCGATGATATATAGGCCATTTAACAGAAAATAGGCACTTATGTTAACATAATTAATTTAACAAAAATAGTCAACAACGACCGATTTAGCGTTCAAATTCCCGGGTATGTTTAAGTATATTTACTGTACCCGGGGTACATGCAAGTATACTTAAGAGTACCCGGGGTACATGTAAGTAGTATCCGAGCCGACAATGACCAATCGAGCATAAGTAACTGCAATGCATTAAAAACATGGCATAAAAAGTAAAGCAAGTCTATTTTGTAATGTCGAGAAACATATATCAGAAGTTCATATTGACCACTTAGTTTAAATTTATATTAACTCACATAAAATGAAGACATGTGCGTCATATATATTAAAATTATAGCAATATGTACTAGCACTTACTTTTTTTTGTCAAACGCTGACAAGATATGTCCGAAGTTAGAGGCGGTAAATCTCAACTTGCGAACAGCTGCCCATAAGGCATTTTCCCTCTGTCCAATAGTTGCTGCAGCTGTTTGGTTGACCTTTTCGTGCGACACCAGCAACTGTCGTCTCAGCCATGTGCGGGGGTCCTCAGCTCCCAGATATTCAGGATGGATCATCAAGTCATCCAGGAGAGGCACTGGTACATCCGGTGTCTGTGGCTCCTCTGCCATAATCCAATGCAGAGCTTTAAACATAAAAAAGAACAGGTCAAATATTAGCAAAAGACCATTAAAATAATGCTCATGTTTTTTTTTAAATAAACAAGACCATGTAGTATTGATAATTTTTGACATACCAAGGATTTTTTGGAATTATTATTTATAAGTCATACTATCACAACTACATAATTGCCAATGAGATAGCTTAATAAGTAATATCTCACTATTTGTACAGCATTTTTTTTTTACGTGACAATTATTGCTTAACATATACATATATATTCAAACGCTTTAAAGCACATACCTGAAATACTCATACTAACTGGAACCGCTCAACAGTAACCAAAAATGCTAACAGGAAAAAATCATGATAACAGGAACAAAACATTCTAACAGGGACCACTTATGCGAACCTGTAAAGCGACCCAACTGTCCAAGTTGTTTATAAATAAAAGTTCTGTCATCATCTGAGACAGATCTGTTTAGAGCCCTGAGTAACGAGTAAAAAAAGGTACATTGCATTAAAAAATAATTATGAAAACAATTATTCTCATGAGTTAATGAATAGATCTAGGATGGTTCGAAAAAGAATTATATACAGTACACAATTTTATTATTTCAAAATAATAGCTTTGAGATGACATTTTTTAATCATTTTAAAATTCTTTTGCTCTTTACCTGTATCCAGGCTGATTTGGTGGATACATTTCAGCCATCGTCACAGTTTTCTTGGGTGGTGCGGATTTCGGACGCTTGAACCAGGAACACTTAATGTCAGTTTTGCTCGCTCTCTTGTATCTGTATCATGAATTAATTTAATAACAACTTTTAAAAGCTTTAATACATACAAGACATAATTAATACTTATAGTAACACATAAGCATTTGCCTCTACATTCCCTGTGAGGATATTTGTGTTTATTATGAAAAACTTACAAATGTAATTGTTAGCTGAAAAAAGTATCATGATTAGTAAACAGATAATTATTTTCTCTGAGTATATTTACAGCATGTTTAAAACATAAACAATACAAATATATGTAATTTTATGCATTACCCAAACAGTAAAGCAGCAGCCACATGATGACATTTGAATTCCCTCATTGGACACTGACACGTCGATGATTGTATCACGCCATTGTCCTCTGGTTCAAGGTGAATCTAATGAAAAACATAGAACAAAATCAGAATGAGAAAATAAATAGTGTTTAAACCATTACGAGTACGATAAGCATTTTACTTTGTCATAGTAATTCGGATGTATATAACTAACCTACTCCTATAAATATGAGGTCGATTTGCATAAGCGGGGTAGCTTACGTCTAATTATTTGGACGGTTTATGGACGTTTCGTGCCACTGCCAGTTCGTGCCACTGATATTTGTGTGGAAAAGGGGTAGACGTTTCGTCCCACTGATAATATATAGGCAGATAGGTGTGAATAATGCCATATAGGTGTGAATGATATTGGGGTGTACATTAATGTAGAAAATTCCAACAATGTTAACAATTATAATTATAAATAACAAAAATAAAATGATTTATTGTTAGTATACAAATATGTGTACATAGTTCGTTATGTTCAATAAATATAAAACATAAAGTGTTTTTAATTTTTATGCATCATGTGTACCGGGTATGTGTATGTAAAAATAAAATAAAATAATATTTGTGCATAGTTCATTATGTTTAAAAAATATAAAACATGAAGTGCTGTTATTTTTTATGCTTCATGTGTATGCACTATATACATAAATAATAATATAACACAAATGAACAATAATACATTTTATTCAATAAAGACCTAATAAAATGAAGTTGGTCTTTTACTTGTAGGAAAAGCTTATGCTTTACTATCGACTCACAAACTATCAATTAGCGGTAAGTGCCTTTAAGTTATTAGCAAACAATGAATTACCGACTCGAACCAATTAGTAAACAACTCACCGCTTTAATGATGATTCAAACTGTGTAATGAATATAATGTTAATTTATTGAAAATGTTTTAATATATTTATGTAATCAATCTAGATATTGTTAAAATGTATGTATGCATTCCCTTTTGATATTGTTAATGTATAATATAAAAGAGTATAGTAAATCTTGTTTCGTTTCTTGTAATAATATACCGGTAATGTAAATTTATTGAAAATGTTTGAATATATTTATGTTAATGTTATCAATCTAGATATTGTTAATGTATTATAAGAAGCATGTAAATTGACTCTTAAACATTTTTGTTCATGTAATTAAAAATAAATCTTGAAATCGCAGAATACTTTTTAAATGAATAAATAATCTTGAAATAAAACAATGTTGATTTAACATTGAACAGATGTTACAATCAAAGGTGCGAAAGTTACCCGTTATGATTCACACCTATACGGTATTATTCACACCTATCCGCTTATATATCAGTGGAACGAAACGTCCAATGCCCTCCTACACAAATATCAGTGGCACGAACTGGTAGTGGCACGAAACGTCCAGCACCCATTTGGACTAATAACTAACCGTAACATTGTATGATGTATTTTTCATTGAAGCCTGGACGCTGGCACGGATTACACGCAGTTCGTCCATAAAGAATTTCAATACCCTGTCGCTTTCAACCGATGCTTCACTCTTTCGACTTAATTTAACGTGCGATTCAACGTAGTTAGACCAGTACATTATTGATATAGCCATTCTGATTTTTTGTATGTACCCGGAAGTTGGAGATCTCGTGAAATATCGGTGGTCACATGACGAGACTTACATACCCTATTGTGCGAATGGGTTATGAACTAAATATAACTTCCGAAATAATCACTACTTTCAGTTTGGAAATGTGATGGCACTGATGCTTTTAAAACGGAAGTATGGATACCGTTTAAACGGTATCGTTTCGTTTATTTTATTTCGTTTAAACGTTTAGAAAAATCTGTAAACGTGATACCCTTGTACCATGTACAGTTGAAATGATGTGAAAGTCTTTATGGTAATATTTGCTAAATATGAGAACACAGCCTCTCAGGCCGCAAATAATTGATCAGTTGTTTGACATATTGTTGCCCATACTTTTTGTGTTGCCGATAGAGTGAAATAAAAGGTTCATAATGAACTGTTAAGTCAATCATTCCAACCAGTGTAAGTCCTTGCATGTTATACGTGATTTAAATAAAGTTCCCATGAACTGTTCCGATGTGTAGTTTCTACTGTCAGTTATAGAAAAAATACGGGCGAAGTAATAAAATTTTCAACCAGTTCTACCATTCTATCAGCTTAAACAGAATATCTGCCCCTAATAATCTTAGCCAACACGCCACAGCTCATATATCTGTATTGAAAAACACCCCATTATTGTTTAAACAGAAGTTATATTTTTAATTTGCCATTTGTGTGCGCTTAATGTATTTGCTCTCCATGACACTAATCCACTTGCCTATGTTCATAGATATAAAGCATTAACACAACATTTCATACCAAGTTGCAGTGGCCGTAATTTATTTGAGGAAAAATCTTAAGACTTACTCAGGGTAACGCAATGCACATTTTCGTGTAAGACACAGTCAAGCAGTTCGATTCTGCCATTTAGTTCAATAAGCCGTATAAAGAAACATAAACGGTCTTTGTCGTAAAAAATTGTAGTCTTAAACGAAATGAATACAACAAATATCTCCGGCAAAAATTATCAGATGATGGGCAAAATAGACACAATTAATTTACTTTTTTTTCATGTAAGGATGTTAGTGTCAGCACAGCTGATGAATATTTTATCAATTTGTTGTGGCCTAAGGTGTGATTTTTCTCATTCCTGATATGTATAGTTATTTATTTTAAAATAAGCAACATCACAAAAAATGTTTAATACGAAAACCATACTATTGGTTTGAAAAGCCCATAAACACATAGAATTAACAAATATTTCGTACAATATTTCGAAAAATAAAGTTAACACATAAAAGATCAATGTTCCTTAAAGCAATAGCCAAAATTTCAACGCTAGATGTGGTCTTGTTACATAGATTTAACAAGATGCAAAATGCTCTTTTGTTATTGTTTGTGGGACAATATATTTACACATGTTCATATACCTTTTTAGTGTCCGCGTGTCGTATGAATACATATCGTTGCAGGAAATAAAAAAATTAAATACATTTTGCCACACAAAAATAAAAATAAGCATTTTGTATCTCGTTAAATCTATGTTTCCATACCACATCTAGCGTTGAAATTTTGGCAATTGCTATAAGGAACATTGATTTTCTTGTGGGTTTACTTTATTTTACGAAATATTTTGCGACATATTCGTTGATTTTGAGTATTTATGTTACTATAATACTTTAAGGTAATCTAGAACATACGTTTATTGCAAATACATTAGCGAAAAAGCTTCCTTTTAAAGGCTCGGTCACACCGAGGTAACGGACGAGAAACGGACATCCGTTCCGTCCGTTGGGAAGTTTTGAGCATGTTCAAAGTTGTCCACCGGATAAAACGGACAGATACCTCCGTTTGATGTGCGGTCTTCATACGTTTGTTTACGAATTATTCGGTACTCGTCCGTTACACCTCCTGTACGTATCCGGTTTATGTCCGTTAATGTCCGGTTGTCTTGTTCCACCACCGAACATTAACCGGACTAATACCAGACTTGCAACGGATCAACCGCACCGTTCCGGACCCCTAACGCATGTTCAACAGATAACAACGGACAGCTAACGTATGCAAAAGTGCGAGAAGTGTGGCGGAACAAAACTGTTGACAGACATTTAATCGTAAATAGCCTGTGGGTCGAAGTATCATTTCATTTTTGTACGCCTTGTGAGAAAGACATGTGCAACGAAGTGTCGTGCTCGCATTCAATTACAGTGTCAAGCCACCCTCGTGCAGGCCCAAATTGGCCTTTTAGGATGCTAATCTGGTCATGCATCGTCTTGCTAAAAAAAGAGAGCAAGGAGACGGAGGCAGCGCAGATGGTGGATCAGGGCTTGGCTGGGCCCCGAACGGAGTCGTCAGTTCGGTCTGTATGACCAACGTATGGTCGAACTACGACGAGAGGACCAACGCTCATTCATCAACTTCATGACAATACCACCGGAGATGTTTGATGAGATTCTCTTTAACTACAGACTTCCAATTGAACCAAAGATGAAGCTAGCAATTGCGCTGCGGCATCTTGTGTGATATGCGATTCGGCTGAAGGGTACCCCATAACACTATTTCTCTTACCGTGCCAGAAGTTAGTACCGCTTAATTTACTATTGTGTTAAAATTTATTTAAAAAGACCTCTGTTCGTCATTTTAATATATTTATATATTTTAATTTCTACTTCTATCATCATTTTATATGAATTGCAATGTGTTTAGTTATTGGTATAGGATAAAAGGCAAAAAGATGAGTGCGCGCTCTACACCACTAAACTCCTAAATTGTATATTATCATTAGTACTGTCTTGTGCGCATATCTTGAAATGCACACAGTTATAAGCACTGTTTATCAAGTTGTTTATTTTTACCTTATCATCCATTCGCTAATAGTCATGAATTATCTACTGTGTCATACACTTATAATCCACGCTAGCTTATCATACTGTTATCTTTTACACGTCAGGTTTTATAGAGCAGTCATAGATGAGTATGCTGACGAGGTGATGCCGTTGCCAACAACAGCTGCCGATTGGACGCGAATAGCGAACGGCTTCAGTGACAGCTGGCATTTCCCCCATACTCTTAGTTCTATTAATGGCAAACGTATTGCCTGAAAATGTCCACCAAGATCAGTGTCTACGTATTTTAACTACAAGAAGTACTTCTACGTTGTCCTGCTAGCTCTGATGGATTCTGACTACAAGTTCGTCTGGGCTGACATTGGAGGCCGTGGTGATGCATGTGATGCACAATTGTGGAACGAGTCTGACCTGAAGGCAGCAGCTGAGAACGGAGACCTTGACCTGCCAGAACCTGTAACTTTGCCACATGATACTGAGGATGCACCCTACTTTTTCATCGTTGTACGTTGGTGTTCGGTACTTTTCCGTTTCTTTCACGTTGGGAGAACGTTTTGTCCGGTTGCAGTCCGTTACTTGCACGGTAATATTCGTTAGCCGGCCGTTAATTATCCGGTACATATCCGTTAAACGTACGTTTTTTTCCGTTATATCAACGGTACTTGTGCGGTCATTGTGTGTTTCGTACGCTTCACACACCGATTGCGAGAGTCTTGAGCGGCAGAGCAGGTACATTTTAACACCGGATATCCAAAATCTGAATATTTTATCCGTTTTCTTTCCGTTACATATTCGTTAGTCGGTCTGACCGGGCCTTAAAATATCTGATCCAAAGATTAAACACAATTCCCACTGCTATGCAGCAAAGCGTAAAAGCTCTCAGCACGGTTTTAATTGCATTAATAACAGTCTACATTAAGCGACTTCAGTGCAACAGCAGTTACAATTTTCATGGTTTGTTTATTTCACATACGTTGTCAGAAGCCTGCATTCTTATTAATTTATTTACTGAATGATTGACTACGTTAACTGAACATCTTCGTGTCGATCACTCAGACGGACACGCCCGCTCTCTGTGCAAAGGTAGCCGTGTGCTGCAGGTCCCCAAAACTGCCGTAGTGCTCCCCTTGAATCATGGTATCCTCCGCACAGATCTGGCGCCTGAGGCCGTCCTGTTATGGGCAGAAGTGTTCTATTGTCACGCTGCCAGTCTAAAAAGGTCACTGTTTTGACTGTAAACTGAATGTCTGACAAAATACTTTTTGACGACAACACATCTTACTGCTGCGATTTTGTATCATTTACCGTTTCAGAAAAAAACTTATTCTACGTGTATGACGAAATAATGAAGGCGTTAACACAATTAACATATCAATATACATTCGGTAAAAAAAAATCGGATGTGTACGAATTGGACATTGCGGGAACAATACAAAATATTTGTCTTCATTTTATGAATTTCAACTTTAAAAGATCTGATGGTGACCAATGTGCAAAATGTACTGGTACACACGAATACGTTTGCAATTGAGAGTTGAATGTGAACGTATTGTATCCGTTTTAGTTTTAAATATAGGATTACAAATCTCCGTGATAAAATTGTTTCAAAAACGAATGCTGCATCCCTACAAATTCGTACAGAATTACATATTTATATTCAGAACTAGTATTTATTAATTTGGGCCTATTGGCGGAAACTTTTCTCAACACTTAATTGGGTGTTAATATAGGACATATTCTTTGCTAGAAGGCTTGGCCGAAAAAAGACTATTGTTTTTTTTACCTTAAACAGTATCCCTCTTTTACACATAACTAATATTAGACGTGCGTTATCTTTAGAGAATTAAAACAATATTTCATATACCTTTTACCATTTATAAAGACAGAAATTATTGGAAATGAAAAGAATTAAACACAAACCCTTTAATACTTATTCATTAATTAAAACAGGGATTTATCCGGGTTAGACAATGTTTGAACTGGGTTTCGTCCGACCCTGTAAAACCTTGAATCGTCCACCTTGTCCAAATCATGAACAAGTTTTATCCCTGCCGGATACATTGTCACCTTGACTCACTGTCAATACACGAATATAAATTCGACGGCATGTCACATTGTCTATTCGAGAGGAACTAGTGCTTTGGTCTCAAACACGAGAATTGTGTCGTTTTACAGGGCAAAATGAAATGTGAATCTTAAGTCCTTAAGAAATTACTGTTAAAATATAAAGATTCAAAGGCGTGAGATTTCGTCATTCGTTTATTTTAATATCATGTGCACTCATAATTTTCATTTAGATTTCCTTTTTTCAAAGAAATAATTGTATTGCATGGTGCTATGTTTGTAACACTTTACGGGAAAAAAGTGTGTTCCACTGTGGGAAGTGTGTCCCATAATCGACCTGTGAATTGACTGAACGACACCTGTGACGCAAATACGGCATGTCACCGTTGGAGATAAGGTCTGACTACAAAGTGTCTTTTTAACAATCAACGCCTATTAAATAGATTAGAAAATAAACCATTTTCAAAACAACGAAACCATTACAATAGTTTTCTACAAGCCCGGTTTCAATATAGACCGGGGAGTGCGCACTGGGACACGTAAACACAAATCGCTTATTTTGAAAGTAAACATTTCAATAAGAAAGAGCAGTACCGCCGATTGGATTCATACACCATAAATGGCATACATAGGTTTATGCATAAAACTAACCTCAAAATCGCATATACCTGTTACTATCCCTTATCAATCAGAGAACGCATTAACAACGTGGATGAATGATGCACTTAATATTTACAGAAAGAGAGATGTATCGCGCATAAGCATGGGTGATACTGGGTGATAATCGCTTGACGATTATAATACATGGATACATCGTATTTACTGTTTACTATGGTGGACATACGCGTTTAAAAATTAAAGTAAAAAAGAAGCCCTTAAACTGTATTAATAAATATGATGTAATGGTGTAATTAATATATGTTATTTTGAAAGTTTTTTTTTAGTTTTGTGATACTGTTTCATCCGGGTAAGTGTTGAATAAATTTAAATAACATTTTCAAAACAGTTTATTTATCTTACAAAGAAATAAGCTATTCCAACGGTAACTTAATTCACATAAATATTATTTAAAAAGCAAACGTTTCGTAACTTTAATTATAAATAATCAAATCCGGTTACAAAACTTTGATGGTGCAAAACACTTCACCTAACGGTTAGCTAAATGGTTTCGGGATAGGTGAATTTGTTACAAAGAAGAAAAACAAATATGTTGCTTTTGTCACAGCCCAAGTGTTTTAGACTGTAAGGTGTTTTGCACAACATTAAGGTTATAATGACTATATCACAAAATGGAACATTTTGAATAAATTAACATCAAATTAACCACGTTTATTTGTAAGCCTGTATGTTGCTTTTGTCATAGCCAAATGGTTTTAGACTGTAAGGCGTTGTGAAAAACATTAAAGTTATGATTATATCTTAAAATGTTATATTTAGAATAAATTAAAATCTTATTAACCACGTTAATTTGAAAGCCTGTATGAAAATTGCATGTTGTTCTGCATAAATAAGTTTAATATTCAGCTGTATTTCAGGGTTTAATCATCTTGTGGGATTTGTTCAGTATCTGTTTTAAAACAATCTTATATGCCGTTTGACAATTTTGAAAATCAATAT